>NC_045444.1:17490814-17580583 GCF_002776525.5 Piliocolobus tephrosceles | reverse complement strand
AAAAAAAAAAAAAAAAAAAAAAAAAAAAAGCAGTCATTACAGGAGATGGGGAGAGGTGGCAGTGTGCTGAGTATTTGCCATTCCAAGAACAAAACCTTCATTTGGTGCTAGAAAATGTACACAACCAGGAAAGCAGATGTCTAAGCAAGATGATGGGGAGTGACGGGCTGGGCTAGGATTTAGTTAAGTGGCAGATATAGCAATGACAATCTCGTTTGACACCCAGATCAACCCGTGCCTTTCTAGTGTGTGGAGCCTACTCTGGGTCCCCGTTTATAGGACCCACAGCCTCCCTTGTGGATGTGAAGGTAGTTTCGTGGATGCTGGAATGGATTTAAGTGGGTTGGTATGGGAAAGGCAGGCTTTCCATGCCAATCTTTCACTTTGGAATTCTTGGCACTCTTGGAGAATCTTGGTTAGGATGCCTTCTGCTCCCATTCTCTATCCTGGAGCGTGACTATACATCATGCTAAGACAGCTATTGCACAAGACAGAGTGGAGGATTGTTCTCTTTCAAAAATTACCAGAGCCCCAGCTCTCCCCATTGCATTATATCTACAACTGTCACCCTCAGGAATCCAGAAGAGGGAGATGTGTCCAGCACTGTGAGTCCTGAGTCTAACTTAAGTTCTGGGAAGGTTGTCCCCTTCCTCAAAATGTAGAACTTGGGGAGAGGTTTACATGGATCAGATAGCATGGGATGAAGATGTGCCAATTAGCTTTTGTGGCATATGATGTCACCAAAACCTAGTATCTTAAAACAACAAACATTTCAGCCGGGTGTGGTGGCTCACGCCTGTAATCCCAGCACTTTGGGAGGCTGAGGCGGGTGGATCACTAAGTCAGGAGATGGAGACCTTCCTCGCTAACACGGTGAAACCCCATCTCTACTAAAAATGCAAAAAAAAAAAAAAAAAAAATTAGCTAGGCATAGTGGTGGGTTCCTGTAGTCCCAGCTCCTTGAAAGGCTGAGGCAGTAGAGTGGCATGAACCTGGGAGGCGGAGCTTGCAGTGAGCCGAGACTGCACCACTGCACTCCAGCGTGGGTGACAGACAGAGACTCCATCTAAAAAAAGAAAAAAACAAACATTTCTTATTCCTCATGATTCTGTTGGTGACCATTTCTTCTGGTTTGAAATGTTCAGCTGATCTTGGCAGTTAGCTGCTGGGTTAACTATAGCCAAGTGGTCTAAGATAGACTCACTCACATGTCTGGTTGTTTGCTTGATCTCATTTAGATGAGACTTGCCATACAGAGTTCCCAAGAGTAGCTAGAGAGGGCAAGTCCTAATGTACAAATACTTTTCAAGTCTCTGCTTGTATCTTGTTTGCTACTGTCCCCTTGGCCAAAGCAAGTCATAATGGCTAAGCCCAAATTCAAGAGGTTAAGATACAGCTCCACTACTTGATTCAAGAGGCGAAGATACTGACTCTATCACTCCACCTTAGGAGGAGCTACTAAGTCACATTGCAAAGAGGCAAGTATCTAGAAATGAGAGGTGTTTGTGGCCATTTTTGCAGTCTGCCACAGAAGAGAAAACCTAGCTCATCTACCCTGATGAGCCACATCAATCCTTCCAGATTGTTCTCCTATCCCTGTGTTTTATAATTGGAGCTGGAATCCCAAATTCCCATTGAAACACTTTCAAGGATCTCTTACGGAAGATTTATTTCTGGAAATTGAACAGCCATTATTGTTCTGCTAGAAATTGGGTTCTGAACCTTCAACATATGAAAGACCTTTATAACCCACTTATATTTGAGAACTGCCTGGCTTGTTGGCTGAAATGGGACTGCAGAAATGGGCTAGTATTTTTCTTTTAATTCATTCTGTACTCTGGCAGTAAGAATTTCCTTCTGAGGTGGACACAGATGATAACCTCCTGATTTGAGTTTGAAGTTTGCACTATTTCATTTTTGGCTGGTTGTAGTCAGAAGTGCTCTTTTCGTTGTAGAGCCAAATGATTATTTATACTTCTCTTGGATCATTCTTTATATACCATTAGCAATGACATGCAAAGCACAAGGGATTGAATATTTACATCCAAAATTCTGAAGTGAGTATTCTCCCATTGGCAGATACAATTCCTCAGGGCTGTAAGACCTGATAATAAAGAACCATATGTCATGGTGGATTGTATGTTGCTACAGCAATGGCTTTCGAGCAGCTGAAGCTCTGAATCCCCCTGCTGCTTCCTCTGCATCTCGGTGTGGCTAAGGGCTGGCTGGGGGTTGCCTATTAAAGGACCCTCAAAGACAATGAAGAAACATGTTTTTGTTTTTCCTAATTACTATCTTCTCAGAGTTCTTGTTATAAATGGTGTCTTGCCATAATCTACAGCGAGGCAGTATTCAGGGCTCAACACAATAAATATTTCACTATTTGTCATCTAGGGAGATTCTGAGCTTGAGGTTGCCTTGATAATCCTGGAGCAAAACATATTCCCTGGCCTCAATTAGCTTACATACTCATCGGGGAGTAGTAGAGGAGTATAAATAACTATTATAGCAGAGAGAATATTCTCAGTTCCATAAAAATGCAAAGAAAGGAATATGAAGTTCCAAGGAAGAAAGCAGCAATAATTGTTCAAAAATTCCATCCATTGCGCTTATTACATGACATTTAATAATTTATTTTTCTTTTCCCTTTGAATGCAGAGACTGAGACTCTCTGGGTTTTATCACCTCCAGTGCCTCCCAAAGTGCCTGCCACCCAGTAGAATAGATGTCGATAAATGTTTGCAGAAGGAATAAATAGATGACTACATTGATCCACTTAGCAGAAGGAAGAAAGGCTTTGTGGATGTGGCAAAACTTGAAAGACACTTAAAATAATTGACAGATAGTGAATTTGGGAGAGAAAGCATTAGTGGTAGAGGGCATAGATGGAACAGAGAAGTGGCAGTGGGGAAATACAAGACATTTAAGAGAAAAACTAATCCAATTTGGCTGGAGTGTGGAGTATACATTTGGGTCTTGGAGCTTCCAGGATAAAGCTGAGGTGTGCATCAAGGCGTGTGAGGTGCCTCAATTCTCTTCCACTCCTGTCCTTAAGGGATAAGCTTCAGCCTGTCCATCCTGTCCTCTGATCCAATTGGATATTTGGGCAGGGAAGGAATTCCCCATCATCCCAGCCCATGGGGAATTAGGCATCCTCTTTACCTGCAGTAAGTGACAAATAATAGAAAAGGATTCCTTCTGTTGGGATTTTCTCATGAATATGTTTCCTCTGTCCATTTACAATTGATTGTATGCTCTTTAAAGAAAAGGGCATAATCGTGTACCTCTTTGAATTCCGGATTTCTGTATCTTGCACAGGGAAGGTGAGCAACAGCTCTCTACTGAGTATATTGGTGCCCTTTCCTACGTTAGCAGTCAGGTTAAAATCTGTTCCAACAAAAAGAAAAAAGCAGATTCCAACTGGAGATGTGGGCAGAGTAAGGCAGAGTGGTGACAGAGTGAAGAGCCCAAGTGAAGTCCATGGTGCCTGAGCCCCTAGAGGGCGACCATCATCATCATCATCATCATGATAATAATGGCCCCAAACTCAATGTGCTCACATTAGGAGTCGAGCTCTGTGCTGGCTACTTCACACAGTCATCTCATTTTATCCTCCCAACAACTTGTGCAAGAAACGTATCCTCTCTGTACCTCAGTTTCCTAATCTGTAAAATTTGGATAGTAATAGTAGATCCTACATCATAGTGTTGTTATTAAGGACTGAATGAATTGTTATTTGCTAAAGGCTTAAGTACACTCTGTAACTGTTGACTTTTATTACTATTACAATCCCCATTTTACCAACGGCGAAGCCGAGACACAAAAAAGGTTAAGAAAACTTGCTCAGCATCACATGGTGGGACTCAGCATGCTGACTTCAGGTTAGCCGTTCTATCCCATGAGGAAACGGACCCTCTCCTGGGTCGCTGATGGTCCCTTATGATTGCATCTTTCCTGGTCTCATCCTTAGAATAGTCTCATTGGAGACTGATCCAGACAAATAATCCTCAAGGAACTGCTTTTTTCTTTTTGTTGGAACAGATTTTAACCAGACCACTAATGTCAGAAAGGATACCAATACACTCAGTGGAGAGCTGCTGTTCATTTTCCCCGTGCAAGATACAGAAATCTGGAATTCAAAGAGGGTACACGATTACACCCTTTACCTTAAAGAGCTTATAATCAGTGCTAGACGGACAGAGGAAACACAATCATGAGAAAATCCCAGCAGAAGGCACGTTTTTCTACTATTTGCCACTTACTGCAGATAAAGAGGATGCCTAATTCACCATGGGCTGGGATGATGGGGAATTCCATCCCTGTGGCAGAGGTAAGTGTGGCAGGGGTTGTTGTGGGGTGTGTGTGTCTGTGTGTGTGTGCATGCACACGTGTGTGTATGCTTGTGTGAAGCAGACCAAAGCATTAAGGAAAGAAAACAAGGCAGCAAAGGGTAGCTGGAGGACTGAGTATGTACAGCCTGACATGAGACTTAGAATTAGGATTGAGTCTATAGGTTAAAGTGAACCCCACCATCTCATCTGGCACTTCAGAGCACAAGGCCTTTACTATTTCCATCTTGCTTTTTCCTAAGTGGATGTAATTTCTATACAGGTTCACCAAACCAGGAACCCTACAACATGTGGGACAAAAGCCTTTGTTATCTCCCCATTGTTCATTTCCAGAAAGTTCTATCAATGTTAAAAAAAAAAAAAAAAAAGCTTCTAACATGTGCATTTGGGTCAGTATTCTTCTAAAGATGAAGAATAAAGGGGCTCAGCCCTAGAAGAATATCCTCTAATTATTATCTCGCTATTTTGATCTTTGGCTTCGGAGTAAATGGCTTCCCTTTTGGTCATTTATTGATTTCCTCTTTGAAAGTTTTTTGTTCCCATATATCATCATTTTGCACACATCTTGCCAGACCCCTGTTCTCGATTGCTATTATAAATTTTTCCTTCTTCTCATACATTGTTCAAGCCATTTTCTGAGTTAAAACAGATAAATAAGAAACTATTTATTTATTTATTTCTTCCAGATGTCTTTGCTGGACCTGAAACTGCCATTTCCTAAACTTATCGTATTTGTATAGTCAAAAATTATTTTTAACTTTGCTTGTCTTGCATTTAAATTTTCTTTCTTTCTTTTTTTTCCCTGGGAAGTGTCCTAGTCTGCTTTTCTTAAATGCCTTTCCCATAATTTAATGAAAAGGGGACAAAAGTAGAGGGAAGACATTGAACAATGGCCAATGGGGAGGATAAGAAAAATACCCTTTACATGTGGTGACTTTGAAAGATTAACTTTTCAAGTGTAACCATACATATAAAACTATTACTGTTTTTGCTGCTTTAAAAGCATAGGATAAGAGTTCTCTTTGAAATGATTATTAAAACTATTAAATAATTATGTATACCCTTGTTATTATGTCAGTTTAAAGGTTTATTACACCGGGTAAGTCCAAGGAACATATTGGCTGGTAAGCCGGTTGTTTTCTGGTCTCAGGTGGAATTGAAATTCAGCTACATTTTATTCAGAAACTAAATTCAGCTACATTTTATTCAGAAACTAAATGATGCTGTTTACCATTACATAGGACTTCTCTTAGCAACCAATTTCGTTTATGTGACTAAAGATAATGTTAGTAGGAGCCTCAGTGTCTGGTTATAATGTATTCAAAGCCAGCATACTTGAGAAGAAGTCTGTGAGTAATAATGTTCCAGTTGTCTTTTGTGTTAGTAGCTTTAATCCAGGGATGATAAGGAAGGGAAAGGAATTAACGTGAACTAGGGACCACTAATAAGCCAGGCATTTTTACATTTTATGATTTCTATACTCCCTACAAAGCCACATTCTGTCTTCCTTTCTTTGAGTTGAAGACTCTGAGGCTCAGAGAGGTCAAGTCACTTGCATAAGGTCACACAGCTAGTAAATGGCTGAGCAGAGGTGGACTTTAGATGTGTCTGACTGTAAGGATTACCATTCTTCCACTGAAAACCAATGCCTCTACCTGAATGGAAGGATATCTTTCTTGGTAGGAAGGAGATATATTATAGAATGAGGGTATGGGTTGGGCAGCTGGTCAACCTGAGAACAAGCCTTGAGAGATATTTAGGCCCAGAATCTCTCACTTCTCTCTTCCTCCTCTGCATGGCTACCTCTAGGCCTGTCATTTTTATTTTCCCAAGCCCTGGTCTCCGGAAAGGATTAACAACACTGTCAGTGAATAGCTAAGGAAAGTTCTGTGGACAAAAGCGCCAATCAAAAATAATTTTGATCTTATCATTTCAAGAGGACAAACACTTTTTTGTTTTTGAAGGTATTCAGCCTTGACAAAAAAAGTCAATCTGTACAACATGCGTTAGCAAAACATCGTCCTGGGCAAAACAAAACAAAAAACAATTATTAGAACATCTCTATGAAACTGGGCATCTGTATGGTACTATATAGAGGGTGAGAAGACACCCATAACTGCTGGAGAAAGTAGCCGAAGGCCAGGCAGGGCAATAAAGTGAAGCCAGACAGAGCCAGAACTCTGTGTACAATTGTTCAATCCTTACAGCCCAGGACAGTGTGTGGCTGTGAGTGTCTGGATAAGCAGCGTTTAGGAGCTAGACTGCCTGGGTTTGACACAAGCTCTCCCACTTACATCACTGTGAGTGAAGATAAGCAAGTGTGCCTCAGTTCTTCCATCTGTAAAATGGGAGTAATAAAGGCACCTACTTCCATAGAGTTATTCTAGCCAACGCACTTGGGACGGGGCTCGTTACATAGAAAGCACTGTGCATAAGTTGGCTTTCAAGCATGCTATTGAGCTGCTTTCTCAACTAATCAGTATCCAGTCTTTGGAGGATACAAGCACTCATTATGATCCTATTTGTGGCAATAATTAGGAAGAACTGCTTACTGAAAATGGATTTCAAAATTGCATGGCAATTATTTCATTTATCTTTCATTATTTTGATGAGTTCTTCAGTGGACAAGATAAACTGAAAGTTGTAACTATATTTGTTTTCAACACCTACCACCGTATATAGTGTACCATCTGTGGATTTGTAAAATATTAGTGAATTATTGATTGAACCCTAATCTTCTGACAACTGTTTAAGTATCGGTGTTTTAAAGTACTGTCATTGAATACAAATACAATTTAGAGTCTTTCTCTGTTTTCTCTCTCCCCCTCTCTCTTCTCTGGCCATAAATCATTGTCTATTCACTGGGCAAACAACATCTGAATTCCCTGGTGCTCGGAAGCCCACTGATTTCACTAAAAGGTTGTCTCATCCAGCTCTGAATATGGAGTCTGGTTTCTGAATGGCTGGTGAGATTTATTTTCCCTGGTGATTGGAGCTGGTATATTTTACCAAGGCAAATCCCCATGTGACAAAGGAATAAATACACAGGGAAGAATCATTTGCATAAAGTGAGTGAACCCCATCAATAAACTCTATTTATTTTGTTATCAGAGAAATAGCCCTGTGCCCTTATCCATCAGCAGACAGTCTCTCTGACCTTTCTCACTTCAGTTCACACTGGATTGCACTACCTCACCAGCAGCCAATCTACTCTGAAATCAATGTCCTGGTTTCACACCAGAGGCGCTGACCTCCATAAGCAACAGACTTGTGTGGCAGACGAGGCTGCCATTAGAGGAACCATGTCTTGCAGCCTGGTCCAATCGGCTGCTAGCATAAGATTCTTGCTTACTTACTTGCTTTGTGTTGTTTAATTCAGAGTTGGCAAGAAGGTTTAAGGAAAAATAAGGGTTGACAGGGAGGTTTAAGGAAAACATAGAGCAGAGTTTAAATCTTGGCCTTGTCAATTTCTGGCTGTGACAATGTGAGCAAAAGTTTTGACTCATCTGAGCCTCAGTTTATAAATTGGTAAAATGAGGATAAATAAAATTGACTGCATAGCATTTTGTGAGGATTCAAAAAGGCAATACAAGTAGTGTCTAAAATAATACCTGCCACATGGCAAGTGTTAGTCAAATGCTTTTTACCTTGTCTCCTCTTTTTCTTCCCTTTTCTCCTTCCCTTCGTTCTTCCCCTCTCTTCCTTCCTCGTATGTGATCTTCTATTTGCCCAGGGCTTCCTGTGTGATTCTAAGTTACAGCTTCTAGGGCTTGTATCAGGAAACCATACCTTAGGTCCCTGGATCCAGAATTTTGAACATCAACCTAAAATTTTCCCATCAGCCTTCAGCCTCTCTTCCTAGCCATGGGAAGCTCCTCGGTACAGTTGCAGTTATTAGCTCAATTCTTTAGGGCTCATCTTTCTCTGAAACTTAGTGATCAATTTACTTTACCCCTGAGACTACCCTTGTCATCTTTGGGCAAAATCACCTGCAAGCAGAAAAGTTTGGCCTCTTAAGTAGATGTTCAATACATGCTTGATAAGTTGGAACTATCAAGACCATGTCCCAGGAGCTCAGAGAGTATGATATACTGATTCTGGGAACTGGGTGTTTTAGGAATCATGCTAATCAAGTATATCAACATACCTGGCTTGCAGAACGACAGTTAAGTGTCAGGTTAAGAGCTTGCGCTCTGAAATTGTAATGACTCTGCTTTGTGTCCTCCAACAAATTTCTTAAGCTCTCCAAGCCCAAGTTTCCCCATGTGTACATGACGAATAGTAAGGTGGTTTTGGAGTAAGTTAGAAATGGCCCTCAATGCTCTTAGCACAAAGTCTGTCCATCCAGTAAGAGGAACAAATATGGGCCAGTTCTCAGATGATCTAAAAACTACCTGTTATGGGCTGAATTATGCCCTCAGGTTCATAGATTGAAGCTCTAACCCTTATTTCCTCAAAATGTGACTACATTTGGAGATAGGATTTTAAAAGGGTAATGAGGTCAAGTGGGTGTGCCTTAATCTTGTATGACTGGTGTTTTTATACGAAGAGGAGGTTGGAGCAGACACACAGAGGGAAGGGCACCATGTAAAGACACGGCGAAAAGGACAGCCATCTGCACGCCAAGGAGAGAGACCTCAGAAGAAACTAAACTGCCGATACCTTGATTTCACATTTCTAGCCTCCAGTATTGTGAGAAGATAAATTTTGGTTGCCTAAGCCCTGCAGTCTGTGGAACTTTTTTATGGCTTCCCAGCAGACTCATGCCCCGCCCCATGCTGAGACCCTTTCTCACTAGCTCTGTGATCCTGAGCAGGCCTGGCATTCGGATAGGCTCCATTAAGGAGAGATTCATTGAATGTAACCAACCAAATGTCCTGCTTTGGCCTTTCCTCCTAATTTTTTTATTTTTATTTATTTATTTATTTATTTATTTATTTATTTATTTACCCTCCCCTTGAACAACGTGGCTAAGCCACAGGCTGGCTCTGTCACAAGCAAGCTTTCTGCTTCACTATGCAGAAGCCTCTTGTTGGCATTTTTTGAACACCAGTATCTTTTTTTTTTTGAGATGGAGTCTCGCTTTGTTGCCCAGGCTGGAGTGCAGTGGCCTGATCTTGGCTCACTGCAAGCTCCGCCTCCCGGGTTTACGCCATTCTCCTGCCTCAGCCTCCCCAGTAGCTGGGACTACAGGCGCCCGCCACCTCGCCCGGCTAGTTTTTTTGTATTTTTTTTTTTTTAGTAGAGACGGGGTTTCACCGTGTTAGCCAGGATGGTCTCGATCTCCTGACCTCGTGATCCACCCGTCTCGGCCTCCCAAAGTGCTGGGATTACAGGCTTGAGCCACCGCGCCCGGCCAACACCAGTATCTTAATTCAATCTCCGTTTGCCTTGATTTGCTTCTCTATTTCCAGAGGACTCAAGTGGCCTGGGTTCTTGATTGTTTTCTCAATGATTTGGCCATCTCTTTGTGGGAGTCTTCTGGTTTGCTGGAAACTGGGACTTTGTGGGACCATCTGTTTTCTTGGATTCTGACCCTCCACTTGGCTAACTGAGGTTTGTCACATGACAAAGCCCTGTGTGCTCTCTGAGCTTCCATGACTCTAGCATTTTCTATGATTGAGAGCAAGTCAAATGTACACACTATACACACCCAAAATTAGTCTTGGGTATAGTTAGCATAGCTGTATTTGTGCTACTCATGAGAAAGTTAAGGCCTGGTCGGTCAGGGTCAGTGCCTGAAAAGCCACAATCAGGAATTTGGTTTGCTTCTCTGCAGCAACAAGACCTTCCCATTCCTATACATCGCCCTTCACTTTGCCTTCCTGGCTCTGACCTCTATCTTTTCTATGACCTCCAGAACCCACCACATTATTCTAATAGATTGTTCTGCATTCCCCAAACATGATTTCTTGCTTTGTGCCTGTGACCCATCATATACCCATACAGGACCCCCTATTGGCCAGCCCCAAACCAAGGAACCTCTGACCTATTGATACCTGTAACTCAGAGGGTGGACAAAGAAGGACAGCACAAGCTTGTGAGCTACAGGACAGAGTTAAAACAGGATCACTTTGGCCGGACACGGTGGCTCATGCCTGTAATCCCAACACTTTGGGAGGCCCAGACAGGTGGATCACAATGTCAGAGTTTGAGACCAGCCTGCCCAACATGATGAAACCCTGTCTCTACTAAAAATACAAAAAATTAGCTGGGCGTGGTGGCAAGTACTTGTAATCCCAGCTACTCAGGAGGCTGAGGCAGGAGAATCGCTTGAACCCGGGAGATGGAGGTTGCAGTGAGCCAAGATAATCCCACTGCACTCCAGCCTGGGTGACAATAGTGAAACTCCGTCTCAAAACAAAATGAAACAACCACAACAACAAACGGGATCATTTTGCTATTTCCTGGATATTGTGAGCTGCTCACACCTGCCTCCCCTGTGTAACAGATTACCAGGATGCACACTAACAGTCTGTAAGTGGCAGAGAGGAATTTATGTCCTGGGATCTAAGCATTCTTAGACATCCTTGATCAACGATAGCTAAGCCGTGTGTCTTGTGTAACAATAGATTTCCTCTTAGTGCAGCATGCTCAGTGCTGTGCGTGAAAGCGGCTCATAAGGGTAAGACAAGGAATTAGAACTTGGCACTTGAAATACCTCTGGAAGTATAAAAGTAGACTGGAGCCAGGAAAGTACCTCGGAGTCAGTAGGCAAGTCAGAATGGGGAATCACCTGGGCAGCTGAAAGTAGGAACATGTGTGGCCAAAGGAAGTATGCAACCTGGACATACTGTTTTATTAACTTTCTGAGAAGTCATTAGTCGTTTCTTGCCTCAGTTGTCCTTTTTAAAAATAAGAATAGTTTGGATCAGCCAGTCTCTACATTCTCTTCTATTTCTAGAATGCTAATCTGTTTTACTTATTAAGTACCAGTGTCAGAGAGCATTAGCGTCCTGCTAACAGATACAAGCTACCAGCAACATGCAGTTCTTGACATCCGAGACCAACTTCTCCTCTGAGAGGGAAAATTCTCTGTATGATTTCCACAAAGGCTGGAGCAGGTCAAGTCTGGGTGCAAGGGCAGGCCTTTGAGAACACCTTTAGGAGCAGAAGGTGATGCAGGCCTAATCATTTTATAGCATTCTAGTAATTTCAGAGTTATCAGACCTCACAGCAGTGAGTCAGCAGTGCCTTTGAAATTTGGAGCTGAATTTAACTTCATCAAACCCTGAATCATGGTTCTAGGATAACTTTAAAATAGATGATGGTTATATTCAGGGAGTTTTCTGCTCATAGAATGGCAGAGGGGAACTGACTGTATGGGAAACAAAAAATCTTCCTGAACCAGTCAGGTATAGTCACACAAGAAACGGTGAACCATTGGCTCGGGATACAGCAGTTACCACCTACCAGATCACTCCCACCTCTGGTGTTGGCTGGCGAGATTCCCCCTTCCTAAATCGCCCTTCTCAACCATCTCGGTGGCTCCAAAATCTAAGGCAGGAGTAGGGAAAGCATTTGTCACCCACACCCTTAGTATGCTCCTCCCATTGCTTTTCAATTCCAACCATGTGTTGCATCAGATTAGCTATCTACTATCTCTCTCGGGACCAGCTACATCATTTGTCAGGCCTGATGCAAAATGAAATCATGGGGCCCCTTGTTCAGAAGTTAAGAATTTGAAGATGGTGCCAGTACAGCATTAATCCAAGTACAGGTCCCTTTTAAGCACAGGACTGTGGGTGACTCTGCAGGTTGTACACCCATGGGGCTGACCCTGGTCCTTTCCACCAGTCTTCTGCTCCTCTGCTTTCCTGCTAAAGATGCCTGTTCACTCAGTCATTCAACAAATCCACCCAAGCAACTTGCATACATCATTCTTTCTCTTGTGCCATGTTGTTATGAACCACAGGCAATTTTATTGACGTGAGGAAAAGGCATCTGAACAAATCTGACAATGTTCAGTGACTCAGATTTCCCAGAGAGACGCATCCTTGGGGTGTTGAGATCCTACTAGATATACTGAGTCTAAACCAGGGGTTCTTAGTGAGGAGTGAGCTCAGGCTTACCTGAGATGCCCAGGGATTCTAAATCTGTAAACCTAATTTGTGCCCTTGAAAAGTCTTCTCAGTAAAACAATGGTAAAGAAGCGTTTGAAAACGATTCCATTTATTTGTTATTTTATATGTCTTATGACTTCTTTTATCATTATTTGATTTTTTGAGACATACATGCATATCTGTGCATGTGTATGCTCCCCTCCCCACCAGCCTGATGCTAGAATCTGTTTAAATGGACTTTTTTTGTTGTTGTTCAGAGTGTTTTAAACTTCAGTGTGGCTTGCAAGTTCTGTGTGGTGATGATTATCCACTTTGACTCCGGGTGAATTTATTTGTGGCTGGATCTAGTGGAGGCCACAAACTAATTATTGCAACCAACCAAGAAAAATAAAGAGAATGAGGAAATGCCACAAGTATTGACAATATTTATTGTAGCATATGGCTAATGTGTAAAGAGGTAATAGAACGATGTATCTCAGGGGATCATTCAAAAGGAAAATTACTTAAATTAACTTTTCAGGCAGACCGAATTATGCATTATACCCCTCCTGTAATGCTATACAAAGTCAATGTTTGTGAAGAGTAGAACTGGCGGCTATGAATCAAGCCTTTCAGAAGAACTGTTGTGTCTGCAGGGAATTTTTTCCTTTGCTTTTTTGGCATTTAGATGAATGAAGAATTTTCTCAGCGAATTATTAATTACTCCTTCTTGCCTATAGAATTGAGTTCACTGTAGTTATGTAGGAGTCAATGGTATTCAAACTGCAGCTTTTGATGAAGTAATCGGCTGCTTCTGGGGCCTCTTTCAGCTGCCCTGGGCGTGCTTCACATGTAAACGACTGCCAAATGGATTCTTTCGACATTCCAGCCAATTAAAATACATTTAAAGTTCAGCTGGTGGAGAGGCAAACCATGCGATTGTGCGGAGAACCTCAGGGCAGTGAGACAAAAAACAAACTTTGCGGAACCCAGCTCCAGCAGCCCAGCAAGGCGTTCGTTCGGGGGCAGCGGAGAAAGTCATAAAAAGAGGCTATCTTTAGCTCCCGTCAGAATCAAAGATGACACTTTGAGCACCACCTTGCAGGACACAAAAGAGGGAAGCATGTTTGTTAGGGTGTCAGTTTTCTCTCCTTGCCTCTTGGAACTCTGTGTGTTGGCTGGTTGCCCAATGTGGTGCCGCATACAAATGTTGACAGAACACAGCCGTGTTTGTTAAACCCGGCCTGGGGAAACCAGTGATTAAAACTCTTGAAGGAAGATCCGAAAACCCCAGGAACTCTCCTCAATAGCCTTAGAACATTGATCGAATGAAAGAGAAAGCAGTGAGTGGGCTAAAGTGAAACATTCAGCGTCCCTGTCTGCTATGCCTTCTCGGTAAGGACAGAATTTTCTTTTCTTTTTTTTTTTTTTTTTTCCTTGAATGTTGATGTTGGTATAGAGGAAAGCACCCAATGTGTTAAGTGCTCTGATCTGGAGCTCTGATTTGCAGAGTGCAGAGTTTGCCTGTGATTTTTCTGGAGGACATGAAGGGATCACACTCACTGTGTAAATAGACACAGGGCATTACACGGCACGTGGTGTCTGTGAGTGCTTTTCCAGAATTCAGGATGGTACATTTTTAAATGTTTGCCTTTGCTGACCCAGCCTAGTACTTGCTGCTGTGTATCCAGGTGCCTGGAGATTAATTCCTCCTTGGAACCAACAGTTAAGATGTACGTGCCTGATTAATTTTTATTTTCATTTTCGTGTTGTCTGGTTCATTCCGCAGCCAGCCCCTCACCATACATGTCAATCGTGTTTTGTTTTGTTGTTTTTTCTTTTTTCCCTCTTCCTGGGTTAATATTTAGCCAGACCCAAGCATTCTGGTTTACTAAAGCAAAGCCAACATGTTTGAAAATGCCTTGCTTTATTCTGATAGTCACTGGAGAAGCTGCTAACTTGAGAATTCGCTCTGCATCATTTTTTTCTAATATTTTAAGGAGGCAGGTGCAGTTGCATTATTTCTGTGGTGCTGCAAGTTCAGTAAATATCCAGCTCTTAGATCATACTCGGACACCTATCTTAAATTCCTAAGGATGCTAAGTTTGAGTATGGCTGAGCCGGGGCATTGATTCCTACCCATCAATTGATCAGTGAAACACATACAAAGTTCCTGATTGTTTCCTATCTTAGCTTTCACGGTAGGCCCTTTCTGGCTCCAATTTTGTTCATTGCAAACAAAGAATCTTGCACATTTCACGGTGAAGGATCACATTGCAGCATCCTGAGCTCAGTTAAATGTGCTTTATTAATCTTTAATGTGCCAGTAGCTCTGAGGCTATGCCAAGCTGAGACTTTCCAAAATTCTCCAAGCTACCTGCTGCCAAGATAAACGGTGGTAGGCCCAGAAGGGGATATTTTAAGGAAACTTGCCACAGCAAAGTTTTACCCATTAAGTTTGTCCTGAGTCAATGAAAGAAACCTTAAATAAAAAAGATTTCAGAAAGAGCTGCCTCAGCTCTGTACCCTCTGTGTGAAAGACCTACTGGGAAGAGTCCCCCTCCTCACACACACAGTAGTATATGCTCCAGAGTGGGAGGGAATAGGCTTTCTGCTGTGTGCTTGGTGGGCTGTGTTTATGAAATGGGTGCCGTGCAACAGAAACATGTGTGAACGCAGAAGGCTTTCTTGCCTGTGGCTGTGCTTGAGCCCAGAGAAAAACAAGGCTATACATGTGGTGTGCCGCCTGACCAATGCAACTATTTCAGACATAACAGCATCAGAGATGCACCATGGCCACAGAGATTCACTTGGACAAAAGCACAGCTTTGCAGAAAAAGAAAAGTGGGGTGGCACACCTCCAAAAATGGGGCAGTGGAGGTGACTTAATGACTCAGAGGACTGTGTGAACCTGTGATTGATTGGCCAGGTCGTGGAGAACATAAGGCTGTGACCTCATGTGGGGCTCTGAGTGGCTCATCAGGTTAATGTAGAGTATATGGTATCATCATCATTTTGGGGGATGCAGGTAAGAGACAAAATGGACTGTGCCTTTGGACATAAGTCCTGTAAGCAGGAACTTCACTTGCCAAGATTGCTATGAGGAACATGGAATTAGAGCTGAGAGGAGTTGCAAGGTCCTTTCTGATTTTGAGTCAGTCACACAAAGACTTTATGAATATGTGCAGGCAGTAATGAGGGGTGATCAAGAGTAAAGATGGCCTCAGTTAATCAGGTGGTTTTGTTGGCTTTAAAGTCAAGTCCAATCTCCTTCCTGTGACCTAGAACAGAGGTTGACAAACTACAGATCACAGGCCCAAATCTGCCACCATGTATTTTTTTTGCAAATAAAGTTTTATGGAAACAGAGCCACACCCATTTGTTTATATATTATCTATGGCTGCTTTTGTGTTACCACAGCAGGGCTGAGTAGTTGCAACAGAGACTCTATGGCTCTGAAAAGTCTAAAACATTTACTATTGGGTTCTTTAAAGGAAAAGTTTGAGAGGCTAGACATACAGAACAATGCTTCTCAAACTGTCTGTGGTGAAGAACCTGTTTTGTGTTTTAAATTTCTAATCCGTTATGCACTGATAGTTTCTTTAAATATAATAGAAATGTTGCATGAATGTTGTAGTGAGGTCACATTGCTACAAAATTTCTGAATATTTATTCTTAATTGTTGTACTTATCACAGATCAGCAACAAATAGTTTGCAGACTGGCACCAGTTCCTGGACCACACTTTGAGAAGTTCTGGTCCTTGCATAGTTTTCTAGCCTCATTATGTACCATTTGTGCCGAATTTCCAAAGATGCTCTCCATTCTTATGAGTGAAATCAACAAATCCTTCCCCATCTTTGGGCCTTTGCTGCTGATGTTTGCTTTACCTGGAAGTCTTTTTCCCTGACTCTTCTCTTAGTTCCTCCTTTCCTTTAGGTCTCTGTTTAAATTCGTTTTGTCAGAGGAACCTTTTGAAAGAAGTCCATCTGAAAAATCTTTCCTCATCTTTCATCACTCTTTCTTCATAGAATTTATTGCAATCAATACTTATCTTGTTTATTTATTTGTTCATCTCCTTTTTATTTGTTTATCTGTTTTGGTCAGGATTCAGTAACAGCATAGTCTATTTCAGCTAGTTTAAGCAGAAAGGAATTCTGTACTGGTTTGAGCTGGCATATAAAATCTGGGAGAAGGAATGGGAGAGCAAGCAGAACTTCTGAGAGTAATGCACAGGGCATGGCAGCATGTTTCCAACTATGTCTCTGTCACTATCACAAAGGTGATATCAGGAAGCTGTTGGTCTCAGTCCATTTTGTTGTTGTTGTTGTTATGTGTAACAGAATACCTGAAACTGGGTAATTTATAAATAAATTAAATTTATTTATAAATCCATTACAGTTATGAGGTCTGGGAAATCTAAGGTCGAGGGGCTGCCTCTGATGAGAGCCTTTCTGCTGGTGAGACTCTGCAGAGTCCCAAGGTGGTGCAGAGCATCACACAGTGAGGGGCCTGAGCACACGAGCTCAAGTCTCTCCTCCTCATCTTTTAAAACCACCAGTCCTACTTCCATGATAACCCATTAATCTATTAACCAATTAACCCAGTAATCTATGAATTGATTGATCCATTTATGAGGGCAGACCCTTCATCACTCAATCCCCTCTTAAAGGCTCCACCTTTTGATACAATCACTTTAAGGATTTTATTTCACTATGAGTTTTGGAGGGGACAGATATTCAAACTGTCGCACTAATGCCACCACCACTACCTCCAGGATCACGTTGCCTCTGCTCTCATCTCCTCCACCGAAACAAGCATCTTTGCTTCTTGAACCAAGTGAAGCTAGAGATAGAATATTAGGGCCTTTGCTACAGATGTTGCAGATTACCTGACACCTCTGGCAGGAACAGCAGAAACTAAGCACCTAACTCCTGATCTTCACTCTGACTTTCAAATCCCACTATAGGGGGCCTCCTGGATACCTGGATAAAGTATGAATTGCTACATAATTCAAGTTATGAGGGAGTTAGGGAAATACTTGGCTTAAAATCTTAGTTTTTTGAGTCTCTAGTGATGAAATGGAGTCTCTATAATCTGCCTGCATCATCTACTGGAAGGTAATCTCCGTGAGGGTAGGGACCTTGTTCGTCACCCTATGCCAGTGCTGAGATTAGTGCTTGCCACATGAAATATGCACAATAAATGTTAATGTTATATTTATGCATGCATGAATGGAAGACATGTTTTCTCCAAGTCTGTGGTTTATAATAAGGTAGCATGTAGTACACACAAGGGAGATTCATGTATATGAGTTAGCCTGACAAAGATCTCTGAGGTGGGAAATGGAGACTACTTATAGGCAATAATCTCACCTTTGAAACATACCTTGTTTTTCAAAACTGAAATATATTCATAAAGCTGCAGTTAGTCAGTGTGCTCAGGGATGGGAGTATTCAGGTTACCAGCTAACACTGTCATTTACTGAGGGCTTGTTATAAGCCCTGCTCTACACTATATGCTACACATGCATTATCCCATTTATTCTGCACAAAATCCTGATGCAGCAGGCAATACTTCCATTTGCAGAGAGGAAATAGAGGCTTTACATGGTAAAGTGGCTTTCCCAAGTCACAGAACTGATGAGGTGTGGAGCCAGATTTGATACCATGACTTTCTGAAATCCATGTTTTAGCTCTTAACCTCCAGTTATAATCCCACATACAATTTATCTTTCTGGTTATTGTACATTCACTGAGGAATCTTCCATTTTGTTTTCATTCTAGTGGCTGGTTAACCTTTTGCATTAATCTACTTTGTGTACAATCTGTTCATCTGGACTGAGATATCCATACCGATCTCTGGATCATTGCTGAATGTTGCTGAATATCAGCAGTAAATCTGTGGGTCTATAGACGAGTGTTTAGAAGAAGTAGGAGAAAACTAATTCTGCAGGGATTAAGAGTATCAAGAATATGGTAGTAATTTTTGCTGTTAGAACAAAAATCCTAGATAATAGAATATTTCTCTTGTAATTGGATAACCTTCCACCCATGCCATATGTTTGGTTAAAATGTTCAAGTCTTTGGGTTCTGTCAGGTCGAAATTCTATGTAACATTATAGCCATTAAACAGTGATAATTGGTAATAGTAGTGACTTTTTGATAATAAAAAAAAAGTTGAGAATTAATTTTGTATTTTAAGTTTTAGAGGACTCAAAAAGATACCTTTGAAGAAAGAGGACCTGTCTAGTGGTAGAACACTGAAGAAATATTACTTGGCAGCAATATATATGATAAAATAAACCACTTAAATCCCATTTCTAGTGTCTAAGAATGATGGGGGGAAAAGAAGTATTCGAAATGGTGGAGTAAAGACCTCTGAAAATCTCCTTCTCCAAAAAAGCAAGAAAACACCGACAAAAATGGCCAAAATCAATGTTTCTAGAACTCAGAAAATTAAAGAAAGGCTTGCAACAATCTGAGGAGCATTTATTCTGGGGAAAAATTAGCTGAATCTCAGCAAGAACAGTGAGCAGTGTGGCATTGACTTGCCCTATTTTCATTTCCCTCTTCTCAGCTTGAAAACTAACAATTTTGTTATTATAGTAGCTGTACAAACCAGTAGCCTAGTCACTACTGGCTAGCGACTATGACCAAATATCACTGTTTAATGACTATGATGTTAAATAGAATTTCAATCAACCTAGCAACTGCTGGAAGGGACGAAACTTTATTCCCCCAAATTGTCATAATTTGACCTTTCTGCTAGCTCTCTGCCAGCTCCCACTGTCAGGTCTTGTCCTTATTTTATCTGACTCAGAATTTAATAAGTACAAAGATGCTTTTCCCTGGGACATTCATATCAGCATACATACTATGAGAGTTGGAGAAAGAGGGTACCAGTATGCACATTATGGAAGTCTGAAAAAAATGAAAGATAGGAAGGAGCAGAAAGAATATTTGAAGAAATAACAGCTGAAAATACATCACATTTGATGAAAGACATATATCTACATATCCAAGAAACTCAAAAAACTCCAAGTAGGATAAAAATACAAAAGAATATTATTTAACTAGAATATATAGAGAAAGCTTACAGTTCAACTATAAAAAGACAAGCAAACCAGTTAACATAACAAACAAACAATTCAAATATTCATTTCTCAAAAGAAGATATACAAATGGTCAATATATATAAAATGTGTTCAACATTATTAGTTATTAGGGAAACACAAATAAAAACCAAATTAGATACCACTTTGTACCCACTAAGATTGCTGTGATAAAAAAGATGGACAATAAGAAATGTTGGCAAGGATATGAAGAAATTAGAACCTTCATATATTGCTGGTGGGAATGTAAAGTTGTGTAAACTGTGTAGCCACTTTTAAAATGGTTTGGCAGTTCCTCAAAATGCTAAACATAATGTTTGCATATGATCTATCAGGTCCACTCCTACATATAGTTCCAAGAGAATAATAAATGTATGTCCACATGAAGCTTGTACATGGATGTTCATAGCAACATTATACATACTTGCCCAAAAGCAGAAAGAACCCAAATGACAATCATTTGATAAATGGATAAAGGAAATGTGGTATATCCATACAATAGAGTATTATCTAGCCATATAAAGGAATGAAGCCCTGATTTATATACTACATGCATGAACCTTGGAAACATTATGTTAAATTTAAAAAGCCAAATGTAAGAGGTCACATATTGTATAATTCCATGTGAAATATTCAGAATAGGCAAATCCATAGAAAAAGAGAGTAGACAATTGTTTCTAGAGGCTGGGAAAAGGGATACTGGAAAGTAACTGGTAATGGGTATGTGCTTTCTTTATGGGGTTGACAGAATGTTCTGGAATTAGATAGTGGTGCTGATTGTACAACTCTGTGAATATATTAAAACCTAATGAATTGTGCTCTTTGAAAAGGCAAATTTTATTACATATAAATTAAATCTCAATAAACTGATTAAAAATGCTATTGAAGGAAACTAGTTAGACACGTCAGAGTTCAGTCAACCTTACCCGTTTGGGGGCATAAGGCAAGGGTGTAAATGATGTCAATATGCCATATATCAAATATTTTACGATTGTAAATCAAGAAAATGAAATTTTAAGTAAGTTCTACTCTTCTGCTTTGACCAACATAACTTTGGATCATCTTCATCCTGTTTGCAGTAGGAAGTCAGCAAGGGCTTTAGTTAGGATAGGGAATCAGCCCTGTTGAGGTCTGAGTGGAAAACAGCCTGGGGACAGCAGTTAGTAAACTATGGCAATGATCCTACCAGAGATTGAGGAGGACCAAAACCAATGTTGTTGGTATGGAGGGAGTATGACAGATACAGCAGACATGCTGTAAGCTTAATCAGCAGAGATGGAGTGGAAAGAGGATAAAGGATGAGAGGAAAGAGAGAGGCTGGCTGATGTTTAGAGTTTCCATGACTCAGGCTGATGTTATCAGCCCTAGTTTCACAGTTCACTATTGTCACATCATCACCAGGAAATGATCCAATATTTGGACCATGTTCTGATTTCATTAGTCTCACTATGATTTTGCATTTCAAAGAGAAGCAAGTATTAGCACAATAGGTAATTGGACTTCATTGTTAGAATATGGGAAGCTAAGAGACTGAATGTGTTAATCAGGCTTTCAATCTTAAATTAGCAGCAATCACATATCTTCAAGAAACTATGAAGAAGCTAGGTTTTGGCCAAATTTTAAAGGAAATAAAGATTGCATGCCTCTCCATTTCAGTTCTACCAAACAGTTCAGGTCCTTCCTCTTTAGCCCTGGTTTTACAGATCCTGCAACAAGACTGACAGTTGTCTCCCTCTCAGACTTATATACTATATTTTATATCTTTCTGTGAGTCTTGCTGTAATACTCTGATCAGATATGAGGTGCATTGCTATGAGACAGGCTGTCTCACAATTTGATGGTGGAGTGCCAATTTGTATGACTTTTATGGAAAACATTTTACCAATAGATGTTAGAGTATTTAAATCGATTCCATTGTCATCTATTCTATTATGATTTAGAATATTTTAATCTATTCTATTGTAATTTAATCTTTTCAAAGGAAATAATGTGTGATTGTAAAATTATTCATTACAATATTATTTTAACGGTAAAACATAAAAAATTAGTGAAAAATTGACAATAATTTGAAATCCATCAGTAGGTGACTGTTAAATAAATAATAGTGAATAAAATACTGTGCAGCCATTAAAAACTGATGTAAGGCCAGGTGCAGTGGCTCATGCCTATAATCCCAGCACTTGGGGAGGCCGAGGTGGGCAGATCACCTGAGGTCAGGAGTTCGAGACCAGCCTGGCCAACATGTTGAAACCCCATCCCTACTAAAAGTACAAAAATTAGCCGGGCATGGTGGTGGGCGCCTGTAATCCTAGCTACTTGGGAGGGTGAGGCAGGAGAATCGCTTGAACCCAGGAGGTGGAGGTTACAGTGGACTGAGATCGCGCCACTGCACTCTAGTCTGGGTGACAAGAGCAAGACTCTGTCTAAAAAAGGAAAACAAAACAGATGTAGATCTGGTTGATTGGAATAATGACTATGATACAGTAAGTGGTAAATGTAGGCTAAAAGTAAGTGAATTAGGAACTCATTTTAAAAATGTCTTTCTCCACATATATGTATCTGTATACAAACAAAAGCTAGAAAGTACTTCCATTAAAATGAGAAGATAATTTTTACTTTCATCTTACATTTTTGTATTGCTGAATTTGTTTTTAATTCATAAATAATATAATAAGTAAAACATAGGTTTAGCTTTCACCAAATCACCATTTACCGTTAATCATTATGAATCAAATAAACAAAAATGCTATAATCATAAGATGAAATACATTACACTACCATTTAAAATAGTGATTTGGAAAATGAATGTTAACAGTATTTACCCACAATAAACACAGGGATACTTTGTTTTATTGTGCTTTGCTTTATTGCACTTCACAGATACTGTGATTATTTCCCAATTGAAGATTTGTGACAACCTTGCATTGAGCAAGTCTATCAGCGCCATTTTCCCAACAGCATGTGATCATTTTGTGTTTCTGTGTCACATCTTGGTAATTCTCACAATATTTCAGACTTTTAAATTATTACTATTAATATATCTGCTTTGGTGATCTGTGATCTGTGATTTTTAATCTTACTATTGCAATTGTTTTTAGGTACCACAAACTATGCCCATATAAGAGGGTGAAGTTAAGATGTTGTGTGTGTTCTGACTGTTCTACCAACCTGCCATTCTCCCATCTCTCTCCCTGTCCTTGGGTTTCCCACTTCCCTGAGACACAACAGTATTGAAATTAGGTCAATTAATAACACTACAATGGCTCTAAAGTGTTCAAGTGAAAGGAGGAATCATGCATCTTTTACTTAACATTAAAAGCTAGAAATGATTAAGCTTAGTGAAAAAGGCATGTTGAAAGCTGAGACAGACTGAAACCTTGGCCTCTTGCTCCAGTTAGCCAAGTTGTAAATGCAAAGGAAATGTTCTTGAAGAAAATTAAAACTGTTACTCCAGTGAACAATGAATAACACCAAAAAGCGAAACAGGCTCCATTGCTGTTATGGAGAAAGTTTTAGTGGTCTTGAAGATAAACCAAACCAGCCATAACATTTTCTTAAGCCAAAGCCTAATCTAGAACAAGACCTTAACTCTCTTCAACTCTATGAAACTGATAGACGTGAGGATGAGAAAACTACGGAAGAAATGTTTGAAGCTAGCAGAGGTTGGTTCATGAGATTTAAAGAAAGAAGCTATCCCTACAGCATAAAAGTGCAAAGTGAAGCAGCAAGTGCTGATGTAGAAGTTGCAAGTTATCCAGAAGATCTCGCTAAGATAGATGGTGATGGTGGAAATACTAAAGAACAGATTTTCGGCCGGGTGCGGTGGCTCATGCCTGTAATCCCAGCACTTTGGGAGGCCAAGGCAGGTGGATCACAAGGTCAGGAGATTGAGACCATCCTGGCCAACATGGTGAAACCTCGTCTTTACTAAAAATACAGAAATTAGCTGGGTGTGGTGGTGCGTACCTGTAGTCCCAGCTATTCGGGAGGTTGAGGCAGTAGAATTGTTTGAACCCAGGAGGTGAAGGTTGCAGTGAGCCAAGATTGCACCACCGCAATCCAGCTGGGCAACAGAGTGAGACTCTGTCAAAAAACAACAACAACGACAACAAAAAAAACAGATTTTCAATGTGAAATAGCCTTATATTGGAAGAAAATATCATCCAGGACTTTCAAACTGTAGAGGAGAAGTCAAAGCCTGGCTTCAAAACTTCGAAGGACAGGCTGTCTCTCTTGTTAGGATATAATGCAGCTAGTTACTTGACGATGAAGCCAATGCTCATTTAACATTCCAAAAATTCTAGAGTCCTTAAGAATTATGCTAAATCTACTCTGCCTATGCTCTAAAAATAAAATAACAAAGCTGAATGACAGCATATCTGTTTAACGCATGGCTTACTAAATATTTTAAGCCTACCATTAAGACCTACTGTTCAAAAAAAAATAGATTACTTTCAAAATATTGTTACTCATCACCAGTGCACCTGGTCATCCAAGAGCTCCGAAGGAGTTGTACAAGGAGATTCATGTTGCTTTCATGTCTGTTAATGCAACATCCATTCAGTAGTCCAGGGATGAAGAAGTAATTTAAACTTTCTAGTCTTATTATTTAAGAAATACAATTTGTGAGACTAAAGCTGCCATAGACAGTCTTACAGATCCTGTGATGGATCTGGGCAAAGTAAATGGAAAAGTTACTGGAAAGGATTCACCATTCTAGATGCCATTAAGAACATTTGTGATTTGTGGGAGGAGGTCAAAATATCATCATTAACAGGAGTTTGGAAGAAGTTGATTTCACCTTCATGGATGATTTTGAGGGGTTTGAGACTTCAGGGAGAAAATAACTGCAGAGAAAACTGGAATTAGAAGCGGAGCCTGAAGACGTGACTGAATTGCTGCAATCTCATGATAAAACTAACAGGTGAATAAAATAGATAGAAACCGACCTGGATTGCTCCGGTCTGAACTCAGATCACGTAGGACTTTAATCGTTGAACAAACGAACCCTTTTACTTCTTACAGACGAGCCAAGAAAGTGATCTTGAGATGGTGTCTACTCCTGGTAAAGATGCAGTGAACGTTGTTGAAATGACAACAAAGGATTAGAATAAACTTAGTTGATAAACTTAGTTGATAAAGTAGCAGGAGTGTTTGAGAGGATTGACTTCAACTATCCAACGTGGTGCATGTCACAGAGAAAACTTTCACGAAAAGAAAAGGTCAGTCAGTGTCAAACTTTATTTTTTTCTTATTTTAAGATATTGGCACCACCACCCCAGCCTTTGGAAAGCACCACCCTGATTAATCCATAGGCATCCACATCAAGGCAAGATGCTCCACCAACAAAAAGATTATGAGGTGCTGACGGCTCATAATCAGCATCTTTTAGCAACAAAACATCTTAAGATACACACATTGTTTCTTACACATAATGCTACTGCACACTTAAAAGACTGCAGCATAGTGTGAACATCTGTGTGACTCTCTTTATTGCAATATTCGCTTTACTGCAGTGGTCAGGAGCCCAACCCACATTATCTCCATGGTAGGCCTGTATGTACAGCAATAAATATAGCCATAACCAAATTATTTGTAATAAATACCTATTATTTTAATATTCAGAGCATATTTTTAATTTCACAATTATTATTAGGTTGATGCAAAAGTAATTGTGGTTTTGCCACTTACTTTCATTGAATTACTTTCAAAACCACTGTTACTTTTGCACCAACCTAATAGTATTGTGATCAAATTCTTTATACTCTCTCTTAGGTGCTGTAAATCAAAATGCCGTAGTTATATCCACTAATTCAAGTTAAGTGCATATATGTATTTATAGTACAAACCAGAAATATGTTATAAGCCATATATTTCTTATATATGGAAACCTGAAATAGTGGGCATTGTATACACTGGGAAGACAGATTTTTAGTTAATTGAGTCTTCTAGAGAGTTAGGGAGAAAGGCCATATACGCACTTAAAACACTTTTGTACACTTGATAAACAACCCACAGAATTGGGCAAATGATAGAAAGATTGAGAGCCACATTACTACACTATTTGCTTTTTCAGAGAGAGCATTTGGAAAACTTGGTAAGGTGGATTTTTCATCAACCCATGCAAAGTAATTTAATAATCTGGCCAAAAATTATCTTAAATTGATTTAGTCTTAGGAACTGTCTAAATCACTTCCTTAGAATATCTTCTTTGGTTTTTTACCACAATCCCGTGAGGCAGGCAAGGCAAATATTTACATTCACAGATAAGGAGACAGCTTCAGACGGGTTAAGCACACTGCTCAAGATCTCAGACTAGAAAATGAAGGCTCTGGGATCTGAACCCACTTTTTTTTTTTTTTTGACAATATAAGTTAGTTCTAGTTATAAGTGGGAATTGAATCTTCGTTTACAGGCTCCAGGTCCAGATGTTTTTCTTTTCTATGTCCTTCTATCCTCCCAGAAGATTACAATGCTTATAAAGTACCCAGGACTGAATCCTGATCCATTTCTAACAAGGCACCAGTGAACACAAAGCAAGGAGGATTCTAGATGAACGAGACTGGTAAAGCATGGTTAGGGGAAAGAGCCTGGGTGTGGGAGGATGGTGGGGAGAGCTTCAAACTCAAATAGCTACAAAGGCCATACAGTTGATATAAATAATAGAAGCCTGCTAGGAGTGAGAAAAACAAAATCAGCTGCATGATAATGGAACTGCCACTGGATCGCATTGTGGTAGCGATAGCAGGGATTCATGAGTGTGAGCGAACTGGAGAGCGTGTCCTGTTAAATATCTGAAGGATGTAGCTGTTGCTTAGCACCAGCAACTGTTGCAGAAAAGAAACTGACTCTATGTTTTACTGTTTTCAATTACTCAAAAGAAAGCTGAAAATTTTGATTTTTAGGCAAAATCTCTCCATTTTAAATGTTAGTATTAATTTTTTAAAAAGCATTTCATAAGCTGACCAAAATATATCTGATGGCAAACAAAGCCTCTGGAGTTGGTAGTTTGTGATTTCTGGGCATACTGTGTTTAAGAGTTTTCCAGGTTCCTAGCTGATCAAATTTGATTTCTGCTTCCTTGATGTTGCTCCACAGTGATCCTTGTCATTTGTCCTTATGCATTCAGGTAAACATCTCTCTTCCGTCTTCTCCACACCCACCTACACCTACCACCCTCATCAATCCTCGTCATTTCTCACACTTGCTCTAAGAGATTGTGCCCAAGAGGATATCCCCGAGTGCACCCCCAGAACAGTCTGGATAAACACTGCAGGTCGTGTGTGTTTAGAAATGTCCCCTGGGGCTCAGGAAAGACATCTTTTAATTAAGCTACATGTCTGACTTTAATTATTGTCTAGACTAGGATGTTTTTTGCAAGCCTGTAAATATATGCGTGGGGACTGGGCGGTACAAATCATTCAGTTTTTCTACACTTTGAAGGAATCCAACTAGAAGGTGCCAAGGAAAGTTCAAAAGGCGTATGAGCAAAGGTGCAAATCTCCATGTTAAAGCCGCAAACTAGATTAAGCACTTGACTGCTGCCTTGAGCTGAAATAGACAGAGGCATATTCCATCCTAGTTTCTCAGGGAGGTTCACAGCAAAGGGAACATGTGCATTGAGCTGACTCACACAACGTTTCATCCAGCGAATGTTCTGATGCATCTTTGGAGGAGTCTGACTTTGGAGATAGTTCTCTTCATAATCCATCTTTGGGCAAACTTATAATGTTTCAGTATGTAATGTCTTCCTATTTATAAAGTGTTTTTAATCATGATTCTCTGTTGAAAATTTTGAAAATACCACAAAGTATGTGAAAGTGTTTTAAAAATTACATGCAATACCATCACCCAGAGACAGTTTTGTAATTTTGGTGTAAATTATTCTAATATTTTTGCTGTGTTTTCATGAAAAACAGATAAGCAAATGCACACACACACAAAAATAAAGAAAACATGCTCTTGGCTTTATATAAAAAATTTGAATAGCAATAATTACACTTTGTGATAAATTCAGTCTACATAAATAAGCAATAGGAAACAAATAGTGAGTGGCGAGACCACAGGAAAGTCAGAATCCAACAGGTAAGAAAGAGAATGAGCAGCATTTTAAGTGCATTTTGACTGAAGGGATAAAGGCCAGGGAGGGCAGAACCATTTGGGCCCTTAGAATACAGTGATGACCGGTGAGAATACAGGTGAGACACATGTGGACACAACTTACAGCTTCTGTGAGAAATAGAGAGGATTCTTACAAAAGAAAGTGTTAGTCCAATTGCTTTGGGTAGGAGGAATCCAGCCTGAGCCTCCTTCCGTTGATCATGCTATCTCCAATACTTTCTGCCTCAATCAATCATTATCAATAAAACAAAGAAGTCTAAAATATTTTGAGCATTTACTACATGAACAGGCTTATATATGTATAATAAGCATATATAATATGCATTTTAAAACATATGCAATGGTTAGATGCCTATATTTTATGTATGTTCACCATTATGTATATACTCTCGTTTAAATTTTTAATAAGTTTATTGAGGTATCAGTCACATACCACTTAAAAGATATAATGCACTGGTTTTTAGTGTATTCACAGAGTGTGGCGAACATCAGCACTATACAATTTTATAACATTTTTGTCACTCCAGAAAGGAACCTTGTACACATTAGCAGTCACTTTCATTTTCCCCCAAACCCCAGTATATTCTGAATACTAAGCCCTTTTCAGATACGCGACTTGAAAATATGTTCTCCCATTCTATGGCTTGTCTTTTCATGTGCTTGATGGTATCCTTTGACAGGCAAAATTTTAAATTTTAATTAAGTCCAATTTCTCTACTTTCTTCTTTTGTTGCTTAAGTTTTTATTATTATTTCTAAAAATAAAAGTTCTTTGCTTAGTGCAAAGTCATTAAGATATACTCCTATGTTTATTCTGGAAGTTTTATACTTTCAGCTTTTATATTTACATCTGTAATCCATTTTGACGTAATTTTTGTGATGGTATGAGGTAGGTAGTGTTCAGTTTTATTCTTTTGCATGTGGATATCCAGTTTTTACAATGCCATTTGTTGAAAAGACCATTATTTCTCAGTATATCTCAGTTTCCATCAAGAGTCTAATGAGTGAGGAATTATTTTCTGTGTTTGCAAATGAGGAAACTGAGGCTCAAGGAGGTTAAGTGACTAGCCTTAGGTCCTGAAGAATTCCAACAGAAGAAGTAGAATTTAATGTTTAATACCAAAATGAACATCTATATGCCGGGTCATGGTAAAAAGAAACACAAAATGGATATACATCATCTGATGCCTTTAAATTTTTAAAAC
Source organism: Piliocolobus tephrosceles (assembly GCF_002776525.5). Classification (NCBI taxonomy): domain Eukaryota; kingdom Metazoa; phylum Chordata; class Mammalia; order Primates; family Cercopithecidae; genus Piliocolobus; species Piliocolobus tephrosceles. The sequence goes on along the minus strand of NC_045444.1, from coordinate 17,551,754 downwards.
TTAAATATGCCCTTCCTGAGGACCTCTCAGTGTCAAGCAAATAGTAAGCATAGTTCTTATTTTTTAAAAGCTTATAATAACACAATAGAAACCAAGGTGTTTCCTACAAGCAGATGGCCTCAAAAGTCAGTATTTGGGGTTGAAAGGCAGCAGAAACCAGCTTAAGAAGCCACAGTCAAGGACTCAGGGAATCAGCAGGAGATTGGGGAACCAGCAAACAGACAGGAGCCAAATCAAGCCCAGGGGCTCAGAAGCAGGAAGCACAGGGATTATCTCTGGACAAAGGCAGTAAGACCAGGACATCACAGTGGTTGGGAATCCTGCTGTCGGCACTGTGAGTGAGCCTGACTGTCCCTGAGCCTTTGATTCCATAGGTCCCGATACAGAAACAGATGAGAGTGTTTGGCCCAGCCTGAGTTGTGTGCCCACTCTCCGTATCACACACAAATGCCAGGGGCGGTAGATGCTGGAAATGCCCACTCCCAGGACAGCAGGGGAGCCAGTCTTTCCACCCTGATATTCCAGTTGCTTTCTTTGTATGGATGAGTCAGAGCCAAATTGCCTTCATTTTATTTTTCGTCCTCTCGATATTTCACATGACCTGTTTTCCTAATGAGATTACAATCTCCATGTAGTCAGGAACCGTATTTTACACACCACTACTTTGTGGCTTCTATTGCATCTTAAATATAGGCTTGCAGGATGTATTTTCAAATTGCTGAGGATTGCCTGGGATGCCTCAGGGACTGCAATCAACCCTGCATGTGATTAACATGTGAGTTCTCCCCGGCCCATTTCTAACCTTAAGTAGGGGTTTCCTTCCCATTGGCTGGGGATGCCCAGGATGTGTTTACACCCTTCAGTGTTAGCCTAAATGAAACAAGGGGGTGGGGGTGGTTGGGGGTGGTTGGGGTGGATGAATTCTATTAGGGGAGGGCTATGAGCCGAGTCATAGATTCAGCCTTGCCCGTACCTTGCTATGAATATTCCCTTTATCTTGAGCTCTTCAGCTCTCTAAGATAGTTCTTTTCAGGGCTTGTTTTATCCCTCAAAATCTTGTGGAGTTTTGGGTTCTTTCCCTTGTTTACCATCAGGGTTCAGAACTGGTTGTCTTTTCTGCTTTACTAACCCCCAGGGAGATGAATGAAATCCCCCAAATAGCTGAGCTCTGACTCAGAGCTTTTGAGAACCTTCCCCCATAGTCTTTCCTAGGCCCCTCCACCATTTCCCACAGTTCGCGATGCCCGCAGGTCATGTGATTCCCTCACAATAAAAGAATCTGAGGCTGCATTGCAAAGTAACTTCAGGTTCTTATTTTAATCACATACGTTCAAGGTAAAGGCTGCTAGTCATCATGAAAGGCATTAATTTGTTGTTGTGTCTTGGCCTGCTAAGCTTTTCTTGTTCAAACTGTTGGCTGTAGTGTCTCTTTGACTTTTCTGAGAAAGTAGATGTCCACCATTCGTCTTTAGAAAGTACAGGCAGTTTTACTGAAGAACAGGATGAGAGAAGGCCATGGTTAGGGAAGATAATCAAGCACAGTTTTTATTAAGTAAAAGATTCGCAAAGGCTTCATGCTAAAAGGGTATTTTCATCTTGGACGGTAACTGTTACCTCTGATTTAGTGATAAAATATGTTAAATGAATTTCAATGGTTTGCACACCTCCCCTTCCTCTCCAATACACATATGCAAGCCTTGACCAGCAGCTGCCCTGCCAGTCTTCCTCCTAGTTGCTGAGGGGCATGGGCAAGGTGGGTGAGGAGAAGAGGACCGGGGCTCACAGTGAGTTGTTTCATGTTGATGCCCAAGGAAACAAAATTGTTTTGTGATGGTGGTGGTGGCATTGGGAGAATTGGTTGGGCAAAACATCCCTTCTTTATTAGGATTTGAATCTAAGAAATCAAAGACATCTCCAATTGAGAAGTTTAGAGAGTATTCTAAGTGAAGTCACTCAGGAATGGAAAACCAAACATGGTATGTTCTCACTGATATGTGGGAGCTAAGCTATGAGGATGCAAAGACGTAAGAATGATACAATGGACTTTGGGGACTCAGGGGGAAGGGTGGGAGGGGGCGAGGGATTAAAAGACTACAAATACGGTGCAGTATATACTGCTTAGGTGATGTGTGCCCCCACATCTCACAAATCACCACTAAAGAACTTAATCGTGTAACCAAGTACTACCTGTACCCCAATAACTTATGGAAAGTTACAAAATAATAATAATGAATCACTTTAGTTGGGATTCTCTCTTTTAGTTGGGATTCTCTCCTTTAGTTGGGATTCACTGGTGCCTTGTTAGAAACAGATCAGGATTCAGTCCTGGGTACTTTATAATCCCAACTAAAGGAGAGAATCGGCCGGGCGCGGTGGCTCAAGCCTGTAATCCCAGCACTTTGGGAGGCCGAGACGGGCGGATCACGAGGTCAGGAGATCAAGACCATCCTGGCTAATACGGTGAAACCCCGTCTCTACTAAAAAATACAAAAAAACTAGCCGGGCGAGGTGGCGGGCGCCTGTAGTCCCAGCTACTCGGGAGGCTGAGGCAGGAGAATGGCGTAAACCCGGGAGGCGGAGCTTGCAGTGAGCTGAGATCCGGCCACTGCACTCCAGCCTGGGCGACAGAGCGAGACTCCGTCTCAAAAAAAAAAAAAAAAAAAGAAAAAAAAAAAAAAAAGGAGAGAATCCCAACCAAAGGAGAGAATCCCACACTTGGCACATTTATTTCAGTTTGACATCAGCTTGTTGGCTGATAGTAATACTTTACTCTGTCAAGGCAAGAGCCTTTCAAATGCCATCTTTGTCTGGAAAGAAAGGAAGCTTTGAAGCAAGGGAGCGGTGTGTGGGGACAGGAGGAGAGGGGATAGGAATTTATTGTTCCCCCATGACCACTTTAGGCTTCTTTCTTCTCACTTGGGAGTCACTCTGCAGCCCACATGCTCGAGGAAAGTGTCTCCTGTCTCATTTTTCAGATCTGCTACGTGAGTCTCCATGGATAACAGGATTCTGTTAATACTTATGGAGCACTTACCGGGTGTCAGGCACTGTTGTAACAGCAAACCGTAGTAATAGCTACTGTGTTAGTGTTTACCTTTATCATGTGCCAGGTACTTTGTGATTTTTGCCTAATTTTCTCCTCACAAGATGGCTTTTTTTTTTTTTTTTTTTTTTTTTTTTTTTTTTTCGTTCTTTCACCTGAGGCATTTGAAGCTCTTGAGAGGTTGAATCACTTGCCTAAGGTCAAATAACTTGGTGGTAGAGTCAGGAGCTGAACTCAGATCTGTTTAACTATAGAACCTGTAGCAGCATTTCATCCATTAACTTTTAATGTGCTCTCTTTTCCTTCTTTTAAGGTGTATGTTGTGTGTTTGAACAGGGGGAGGGAGATAACGTTAAAACATTTGAAAATCCATGAGAAGAAATATCTAACAGCAAATCTGACAGAGTGGAGGAAAGCTAGCAATTGAGGGATCCCCTGGGAATGACATAATCAGAGCTTAGATTAATACTTTTGGCTGCTGAACTCTGTCTGCTATGGTACCATCCCTCTGGCCTTGAGTGCACAGGCAGAGCCTCTCCAAGCTCTTTTGGCTCCATGTACCTTCAGACCTCCATCTGCTCAGCTGCCTATTAGAACTATAACATGTGCCTCATAAATGGAGTCTTTGAAATTCTGCTGCCAACATCTATTGCTACTAAGTTTCAGTGGCTGCTTTTAATTTTGATGGTGCAATTCTCCCTGTTAGAACCACTGGTTGCATCGCCTGTTATCTAAAAGAAGACATTTAAGGTTCCTCCTCATACCCTTTGAGGTCAGATTTCTCCTGGTATCAGAAGGAAGGGCAAGGTAGGACTCCCTAAAAACCTTGATTGATGGAATGCCCCACTAAAGTCAGCTCCTAAATCTATCGCAGACCTGTAATGGATCTCAGTGGGTGTCTAAGGTAAAGATGAGGGACAGTGCTCAGTCATAGGGTGGAAAGTGCAATCTCTCCTAAGCATATATGAGGCTCTGTTCTCTCTTGACATCCTGTATCACTCCCTGTGTCCTAGTCTAGTGTTTCATTCTAACTTAAAACCACGTCAGAAAAGAGAAACTAAACCAGAAACAAATTCTCAATATGGGTCTTAAGGCTTGTATTGATTTAATATAATTTCATTTCTAGGAAAAATGTCTACCCTGGCCTTACTTGGTTGACTACATCAGCATGTGTGTAGTGTTTGTGTGGAGACTGAACAGACTAGGAGAAGTGAATAATTTCACAGCAGAGTGCAATCACTCAAAGTATTGAAGAAGTTGTTGCATTTGGGAGACTAGTTCTTCATAAAATTGCCATGATGTCACCAGTTGTGGAAGTAAATAATTTCCTTTAATTTCCTCGTTTCATAGTGTAGGAGTTGAACCCAAGGGAAGAACTAAATGATTGAATGATGGTCTATGTTTGCCTACAGTTGAAGCTCTCAGTCAACGGCAGCTTTGATTGAATTAGATGGTTAACTCAGTTGAATTGTCAAGCCTCCAGCTTCTGCTGTCAGTCATGAGTTTGCCCCAAGACCCCAGCTGAAGGTTATGGCACCTCCAGAATATCCAAAAGCAGCTGAATTGGGAAGCTCTTCAATGTAAAGAAGATGGGAAATATGGCAGGTGGTTCCTTCACCAATTACATTTGTCAAGCTATCCCTCTTGTCTATTACCCATCACAGGGCACTCAGTCACTCATTCAAAAACTATTAAGTACCAACCACGTAGCTGGTATTGTGTGAGGTGCTAGAATGGCTTTGCAAATATGCCATAGTCATTTTCCCCCAAAATCTTACAATCCAGTGGACCATTAGGAAAAGACAAGACATGAGTCATATAGCTTAGAATCTACAGAAAGATTGCTTTTCAGGAAGAGCCAAAGGATGAATGTGTAGCCTTTGGTGCAAAAGCAGAAACTCGTTGCCCCTGATCCAGGACTGGGAAGAGGTTGGGAATAGGAACTTCTATTTATGTCATCTTGATAATCCTTGATCTACAGATTTGAGGAATTGATTCATTTATTTATTTGAGATGGAGTCTCATTCTGTTGTCCAGGCTGGAGTGCAGCGGTGCAATCTCGGCTCACTGCAACCTCTGCCTCCTGGGTTCAAGTGATTCTCCTGCCTCAGCCTCCTGAGTAGCTGGGATTACAGGCGCCCACCATGCCTGGCTAATTTTGTATTTTTAGTAGAGATGGGGTTTTACCATATTGGCCAGGCTGGTCTTGAACTCCTGTTCTTGTGATCCACCTGCCTCGGCCTCCCAAAGTGCTGGGATTATAGACGTGAGCCACCATACCTGGCTGAGGAATTTATTGAACTTGCATATGATGTAGTAAAAATGATGTCAGATCCCAAAACCAGAGAACTTTAGGTCTAGTCACTCCCTCTAAAACACCTTACCCCACCAATATTTCACCTTCAACAAATTCTCAAAAACAATTCTGGGTCTTAATAGTTTGATCAGTAAAATAATAATAAGAATAATACTGTACTTCCCTGAAGATGGATGGCTAGACTACCTGATCTTCTGAATTTTCTGTCAGCTCTCGAGTCTATGATCTTTTGATTTCTGTTTTTCTCCGTAGACAAAAGCAACAGAAAGGCTAATTTCCTCAGAAGCGTTTTATTTGCTGAATTAAACACAGGCACTGCCCATGGACATTTGGGCAGCAGCTTACGGATCTCTAGGATCTGGTCCTAGTGATTGCTGAGTTCACTTGAATCAAGTCTTTAAAATGTTTTGTAGCTTTAGGAGAAAGATTATTTGCAGAAATTTCTGCACTTTATTTAACCGTCTGAATTTACTAATGAATTAAAGGTGATTTATAATAGGGTCATCTTGAAAGGACATTTAAAATGGATTTGGTAAGATGAGATAGACTTATGTTTATTTTTGAAAACTCTGGTTTCTTTTATAAAAGAGGTGATGGGTTAACAAGTATCTACTGAGTGCCCACTAAGTTCAGAGAAGGAAACTAGGCTTCATTGTAGGGAAGGAAAGGAGTAGACGTATTCTTTTTTCTTTTGAAGAACGTTCCCATTTATTTGAAATGAGGCATGCATCTGAGAACAATTATAGAGCAACTTGGCAATATGTTCTTTAATATGCTTTGAATTGAAGGCATATGCTCCAATTGTTGGCAGAGTAAAGGAGAGAATAGAGAAGAGAAGATTAAGTGGAGTTTTGAGTGTTGAAGAAGCTGATAAAATGCTTTCTTAAGGCAGCCCCTAATATTCAAATTTACTTAAAAGCCTTCAAACTAGAGTTGGATGCACAAGTTGCAGGCAGATTCTCAGGACAGGTCAGGGACTAATCCCTAAAACTGGGAACATTGGGTACATAAGAGCAAGAGAGAAGTGAGGAAATTTCTCCTGGAAAATCCTGATGTGAATGAGGTACTTTTAAAATTCATTAATTTTGTGTTCATATGTGTCATTTCCCTACTATTGATTAGGAGACTGAGGTTCAGAAAGATAAGGTAAAATTTGAGGTCAGACTTGCCCATCAGTCTACCTGGATAGAACAAAGTCAGTGTGAGTGCTGACAAATGACACAAAGAGAATTGAGCAGAGATCGTCAGTCCATTTTCATGCAGTCAACTAAACTCAGTGATAAAATAATAATTGGCTGAGGTTGCTACCTACTCCAACTGTACTGGAAGCAACAGAAATGTAGACAGGCAATAGATTCCAAGCCTGAGAGACGAACTGTCTGTGCTTCTTATTCCCCCAGTAGTTTCTGTAAAGTTCTTTGGCCAGAGAGAAACTGCAGAGCAGCTTGAAAGCTATATAAAGCAAATGTGTAATGATGTTGGCAGTGTTCTGAAAGTAGCTACCAAGAATGCATACTACAGGGAGGAATGAAGAACCAATTTCTGGCTGAAACCCATTTTGAATGGAAAAGCTTTTAATGGATGAATTCTCCATCAATAAGTTGCTGCTTTCCATTTAATTGTCATTGTCCACTGTTTTATTTGTAAGTCTTCCCGCCTTTATGTACGTGACTACATTGGGAGGCAGTGGAAAATTGTTCATGAGAACTCTGTGTTCTTTCTTAAGGAATGAATAACTATCTAACTGAACACACTACACCCTCTTCCCTTGCCTTGGGACTATCACTTGCAATGTTTAATATGTAATACATATTTTTTCCCTATTAAATTTTGAGAACTTGATATTCCCGATTCTGTCTTTCCTGATTAGGAATTACATGAGTGGATCTCCATCTTTGTATTTTAGTATGTGACTATAAGAACCAAACTTTGTATACTTATCAGGTGCCTTTCACAGCTTTTGTGAAAAGGTGAGTCACTGAGCCATTCCTGAGTAGTCTTGCAGACTTGTCAGATCAAGAGACTCTTTCCTTCAGGCCATGCTCTCCCACTCAGATTTCTCATTCTCCTGATTTCTGAAAATGTCTCCAATAGTTGCTCCTGCCTGTAGGCCATGAACTCCTAAGAGTGGGAGGGAGATGCACAGTTATTTTGAAGAGCATGTACATTCACAGAAATCCCAACCATTGAAGGGATAGTGTCCTCAAGGTTCGTCTATGTTGTAACATATTGCAGGATTCCCTTTTATTCAGGCTGAATGATATTCCATTAAATGCATATACATGTTTTCTTCATTCATACATCTGTCATTGGATATATAAGTTGCTCCTACATCTTGCCTAATAGTACTGCAATACACATGGGACTGCTAATATCTCTTTTACATCCTGATTTCTTTTGGATAAATTCAAAAAAAGTGGGATTGCTGGGTCATATGGTAGTTCTATTTTTTGATTTTTGAGGAACTTCTATAATGTTTTCTATATTGGCTTTATTATGTTGCATTTTCACGAACAGTGTGCAAAGGTTCTATTTCTCCACAGCCTCACTAACATTTTTTATTTTCTTTTTGCTGATTTTTTAAAATAATAGCCATCCTGAAAAGTATGAGGTGATATATCTTATTGTGGTTTTGATTCAAATTCCTCTAATGATTAGTGATGTTGAGCACTTTTTCATATACCTCATGGCCATGTGTATGTCTTCTTTGGAGAAATGTCTATCCAAGTCCTTAGTCCATATTCTAGTCAGGTTAGTTTTGGTTTGTTTTACTTTTGAATAGCAGGTGTCTCTCACATATCTTGGAGATTAACCCCTTTTCCAATATATGATTTGCAAATATTTTCTTACATTATACAGGTTACCTTTCACTCTGTTGATTGCTTTGCTGTGCAGAAGTCCAACTTGTCTATTTTTATTATTGTTGACTGTGTTTTTGGTATCGTATGAAATCATTGTCAGGACCAATGTCATATTTCCTCTATGTTTTCATCTAGGAGTTTTACGGTTTCAGGTCTTACATTTCAGTCTTCAATCCACTTTAAGTTGATATTTGTGTATAGGGTAAAATAAGGATTCAATTTCATTCTTTTGCCTGTGAATATCCAGTTTTCCAACACCTTTTGTTGAGGAGACTGTCTTTCTCGATTATGTATTACTGGTACCCTTTGTTTGTCTGTTTTTTTGTTTATTTGAGACAGAGTCTTGCTCTGTCGCCCAGGCTGGAGTGCAGTGGTGCAATCTCAGCTCACTGCAACCTCCCTTTCCTGGGTTCAAGTGATTCTCCTGCCTCAGCCTCCCTAGTAGCTGGGATTACAGGCACCCACCACCACACCCAGCTAATTTTTTTTTTTTTTTTTTTTTATGGAGACGGAGTGTCGCTCCAGAGATGGGGTTTCACCATGTTGGCCAGACTGGTCTCAAACTCCTGACCTCAGGCAATCCACCTGCCTCAGCCTCCCAAAGTGTTGGGATTACAGGTGTGAGCCACCACATTCAGCCTCCTGGAACCTTTATTAAACAACAGTTGACCCCATATGTGTGGATTTATTTCTGGCTGTTCTGTTCTATTGATCTATATGTTTGTCTTTATGTCAGTATCATGTTGTTTCCATTACCATAGCTTTGTAATATATTTTGAAATCTGGAAGTGTAATACTTATAGCTTGGTTCTTTCTTGACATTGATTTGGCTATTCATGGTCTTTTGATGTTCTCTATGAGTATTATGATTGTACTTTCTATTTTTGTAAAAAGTACCATCTGACTTTTGTTAGATATTACATTGAATCTCTAGATCACTTCGAGTACCATAAACATTTAAACAATATTGTCTTCCAATCCATAAACATAGGATATCTTTTCATTTCTTTGTATTCTATTTAATTTCTTTCATCAATATTTTGTAATTTTATGTACAAAATTATTTTACCTCCTTAGGTCTTTTCCTAGGTATTTTATTCTTTTCAGTGCTATTGTAAATGAGATTGCTTTTCTAATTTCCTTTTCACATAGTTTGTTCTTAGTGTATTGAAACCCAATTTATTTTTACATTGATTTTGTATATTGTAACTTTACTAAATTCATTTATGAGTTTTAACGGTTTTTTTGTTTTTTTTTTTTGGTGGAGTCTTTAGGCTTTCCGACGTATAAGATCATGTTATCTGCAAAAAGAGACCATTTTACTTCTTCCTTTCTAATTTGGATGCCTTTTGTTTCTTTTTCTTGCTTAATTGTTCTGGCTAGTACTGAGTTAAATAGAAGTGGTGAGAATAGGAAATTTTGTCTTGCTCCTGCTTACCAGTGACTGTGATGTTAGTCATGGGCTTTTCACATGTTCTTTATTATGTTGAGTTAATTTCCCTCTATTGCTAGTCATTGAGAGTTTTTGTCATTAAGAGGTGTTGAATTTTGCCAAATGCTTTTTGTTGTTGTTGTTGTTGTTGTTGTTGTTGAGACGGAGTCTCGCTCTGTCGCCCAGGCTGGAGTGCAGTGGCCCGATCTCAGCTCACTGCAAGCTCCGCCTCCCGGGTTTACGCCATTCTCCTGCCTCAGCCTCCCAAGTAGCTGGGACTACAGGCGCCCGCCGCCTCGCCCGGCTAGTTTTTTGCATTTTTTTGGTAGAGATGGGGTTTCACTGTGTTACCCAGGATGGTCTCGATCTCCTGACCTCGTTATCCACCCATCTCGGCCTCCCAAAGTGTTGGGATTACAGGCTTGAGCCACCGTGCCCGGCCCAAATGCTTTTTCTGTGTCTATTGAAATAATTATATGATTTTAATCCTTTATTCTATTAATGTGATGTAGCACATTAACTGATTTTCATATGTGGAACCAACCATCCTTTTATCTCAGAAATAAATCCCACTTGGTTATGGCCTATGATCTTTTTAATGTGCTGTTGGATTTGGTTTGCTGGTATTTTGTTCAGGACTTTTGCATTTATATTTATCAAGGATAGGGGTCTGCAATTTTCTTTTTCTGTGTTGTCTTTCTCTGGCTTTGGTATCAGGGTAATGCTGGCCTCATAAAATTCTGTTTGGAAGTATTCTTTCCTCTTCAGTTTTTTGAAAGAGTTTGAGAACGTTTGGAATTAATACTTTAAAGCTTGATAGTATTCATCAGTTTAGCCATCTAGTCCTGAACTTTTCTTTGTTGGGAGATTTTGATTACTGATTCACTCTCCATACTAGATACAGGTCTGTTTAGACTTTCTATTTCTTCATGATTTCATCTTGATAGGTTATATATTTCTAGGAATGTATTAATGTTTTCTAAGTTATCCAGTTTGTTGGCATGTAATTGTTCACAGTCATCTTTATGAGCCTTTTTATTTCTGTGGCAACACTTGCAATGTCTCTTCTTTCATTTTTGATTTTATGTATTTGAGTCTTTCTCTTTTTCTTAGTTTAACTAAGGGTTTGTTAATTTTGTTGATCTTTTCAAAACGTAAGTCTTAGTTTTGCTGATTTTTTGACTGATTTTCTATTATTTATTTTGTTTATTTTTGCTCTCATCCTTGTTATTTCCTTCCTTCTGTTAATGTTGGACTTTTTTTTTTTTTTTCTAATTCCCTTAGGTTTAAAACATTATGTGATTATATGAGATTTTTCTTCTTTTTAAATACATTCTAAACATTTATTGCATTGTTAGCTTCCATTTTAGTACTGTTTTTGCTGCACAGCATAAGTTTTGGCATGTTGTATGTGTGTTTTCATTTGTCTTGAGGTATTTTCTACTTTTCGTTTTAATTTCTTTTTGAATGGTTGTTGAAGAGTGTGTTGTTTAATGTCTACATATTATGAATTTTTAATTTTTTCTTCTGTTGATTTGTAGTTTTATTCAGTTTTGGTCAGAAAAGATATTTGGTATAACTTTAGTCTATATAAATTTGTTAAGAAATGCTTTATGAGTGAACATGTCATTTATACTGGAGAAATATCCATATGCACTTGAGAAAAGTGTGTATTCTGCTTTTGTGTGGAATATTTGGTATACCTCTGTTAGATACATTGGTTTATAGCATTATTTAAGTCCTCTGATTCCTTACTGATCTTTTATATGGAAGTTTTGTTCATTTTTGAAAATGTGGTGTTGAAGTTTCTTACTATTATTGTGTTGCTGTTTCTCCCTTCAGTTTTGCCAGTTTGTTTTATGTATCTAGCTGATCTGATGTGAGACAGATAGATAGGTAATCTAATAGATAACAATCATAATAGGTAATAGATAACATGATTGTTATCTATTCCTGGTGGATTGACCCTTTTATTATAAAATGTGCTTGCTTTTTGTGACAGTTTTGGAGTTAAAGTCTATTTTGACTCATAAAAATATAGTCACCTTTGTTGTCTTTTGGTTACCATTTGCATGGAATAACTTTTTCCATCATGTTACTTTCAGCCTATGTGTGACCTTAAATTTAAAGTCAATTTCTTATAGACAGCATATAGGTGGATATTATTTTGAAGTCTTTTCAGCCACTATGTATCTTTTGATTGGGGCGTCTAATCTATTTGCATTTAACGTAATTATTGTTAGGGAAAAATATACTATTGCCATTTTGTAAGTTGTTTTCTGTTAGCCCTTCCCTTCCCTTCCCTTCCCTCCCCTTCCCTCCCCTCCCCTCCCCTCCCCCCCCCCCCCCTCCCTTTCCTCCCCCTCCCTCCCTTCCTTTCCCTCCCTTCCCTTCTCCAGCCTCTCCTCCCCTTCCCTCTCCTCCCTCCCTCCCTCCCCCCTCTCTCTTTCTTTCTTTCTCTCTCTCTCTTTTCCTTCCTTCCTTCCTTCCTTCCTTCCTTCCTTCCTTCCTTCCTTCCTTCCTTCTTTCCTTACTTTTCTTACTTTCCTTTCAATCCATTAATCTGCCTGTACCTTTTCTATTTCTATCTTTTTGAATAAAAAATTTGTTTATATATTATTTATAAATGCCTATATACCTATACACATACACATAGACACACACACATACATACACACACACAGAGCAACATATATAATCAATCATTATTATTTAGATATAATTTCTCTTTCCTTCCCTACCTCCATTCTGTCCTTCTTTCCTTCCTCCCTCCCTCCTTACCTCTCTCTCTCTTTCTTCCTTTCTTCCATTTGATGCCTTAAGAACCAAAAGAAATGTGGTAAAATGTATTCATTCTTTCTTATTATGATTCTGTAAATTTATCCTTGCATTTCTAATATTTTATTTCATATACTTTTATGCTATGTTATCTAAAGCATAATATCAGTGATTATTATAACTTGTAACTCTTTCTACTACTAATGCAAATATTAAAAGCAACCAACAGTTTTTGAGCAGGTGCCATATGTCAGGTCTTTATGTAGGTATTTTTGATGAATTTTATTATTTAATACTTACAGCAACTCTATAAGATAAGCATATTTATCACTTTCAATGAGGATTCTGGTGACTTGCATACTTCATTAAAAAAACACAAATAAATGAAATGATTTGCTTTAGATAATGCTTCTTGATTTTAGTACTGCTTCATTAATATTGATATTGTGATTCTTGCATCCTTTTTATTTGTATATACCTTGTACAACTGTACATCTATATTTTAATATTTAAATGTTATGTCACTTAGCGTGGTGTGGGTATATAGTAGGTATGCTACAAAATGTTTGTGGAACGAACAGGTCTTTGGGAGTCACTTTTTAAAAATGTATATCCCTTTTATAAGGCATATAATTGAATTTTGTTTATAATCCAATGTGAGATGGTTGGCAGAGGAGTTTAACTTATTTACAATTATTGTGTTAATGACATGTTGATTTACTTCCGAATTTAGCATTTTGTATTCTTTTTAGCTTTCCTTCAATTTTCTCTTGCTTTTACTGTTGCCATATGAAGTGTGAGTTCTTTGATTAAATATACATACAAATTGGCTTGGAAAGTGTACATCTTGTTTTAATTCCACTTTTGATTGACATCTGGCTTGTCCTACAGCTGAGTGCATTCATACTGCTGGCAGGATAATTGGAGTTCCCGTTGCAGCTGCCGCTCCTCAAGCTTTTATATTTATGTGCCAGCCTACAGTAAATTACATTCATGGTCATAGATTTCTCATTTTTTTGTGATCTCATTTGAAATAATTTATTCTTTTGAAAGTGAAACCGTATTTGTTACACTGTGTAGTCTTCTTTAGTTATTAGTCTTGTCCTAGTCATATAAGCAATGTTAAATGATATAATATGTATTGATTACCTGTTTTGTATATACTGTGCTGAAGTATGTAAGTTTGGAGGAGAAAAAAGAATATAAATAGTATCTTGTCTGTGTTTTCAAGAGGCTTGTAGTATAATTGGCAGTGGGACTAGATGTGCATCCATAAAAAGTTAAATAACCCAAAAATTAAAATATAAAGGATATTACCTGGCACTGTTTATAAATAAATGTAATGTGAGAAACATATGCAAAAAGTGCCATAAATTCAGAAGCCGAAATATTGTCTAGAGTTGAAATGTTCTGAAGTATTTACAGAGGAAGAAGGAACCCATTCCAAGGTGGCCGAACCTTCTGGATGAAGGTTTGGAGATGGGCATGTGTGTGGCATGTTGATGAGATGGCAGGCAAATGATTTCATGGAATCATTTCAGAGGTTTCATGGAATTGGAAAGGATTATGGAAGCTCAGTCCCAAGATCTCTAGTCAGTAAGTTGGAGAACTTGAAGAACCTAATGGTATAGTTCCAGCCTGAGTCTGAAGGCAGCGGAAGACTGATATCCCAGCTGGGAGGCACTCAGGCAGAGAGAGAGAATTTTCTCCTAAGGTAACTTTTTGTTCGATTCAGATCTTCAGTGGATTGGATGAGGCACACTTGTTGATGAGGGCAATCTGCTTTACCTAACCTACCAATTCAGATGTTAATCTCTTCCAGGAGCATCCTCACAGACATACCCAGAATAATGTATAACTAACTATCTGGGTGCTAATGGACCTGTCATTGTGATATATAAAATTAACCATCACAGTACTCACAGAGCATACAGAGGGCACTTAGCCAAAATGTAGGGACAGGGGCATGTCAGGAAAGGCTTTCATGTGGAACTAATGCCAGAATTGAGTCCTAAGAGACAAGTTGGAGTTGAAGAGGTAAAGGTTTCAGGCAGGGTTGGGGAGTTGGGAAGAAGTGTTTTCTAGGTAGAGGAAGCCAAAGCCAAAGTTGGGAAGAAGTGTTTTCTAGGTAGAGGAAGCCAAAGCTATAAATGCTTAGAGGTGAGACAGTACATGGCACTTTCAAGAATTGCACCTGTCTCACTGTGGCTGGCATATAGAATGTGAGCAGGAGAACTGGGTGAAGAGGATGGAGGTAGAAAGACTGGTTCAGGTCAGGAGGGTTTTGGGTACCACATGAAGGCACTTTGTTGAGGGAACCTGAAAATGATTTTGAATGTGATAGAGAAGTTAAATGGGAAATGGATTGTAGATAGGATTATTGGAGGTAGGGAGATTGATCGGACTAATTTAGATTATATATGACAAAGAACTGAACAGAGGCAGTGGCAATGGGGGTGTATTTGAGAACAATTAAGACATTAGAAGCTATAACCTGGATGTCAAATAGATGAAGGGGCTAGGAGGAGGGAAATCACAGATGATTCTTGGAATCCTGGCTTGGAGAAGTGGCTGAAATTAGCTTATTACAATAGGAAAAACAAGAGGAAGAGAAAGTTTGCTGGCCAGAGAAGAGTTGTGGGGTGGGCTGTGATAATTTCAGATATTCAATATAAATATAGCTTAAAAGTTTTCCCTTTCTTCATGGCTTTTTCCTACGGAGTAGAGTAAGGGAGACTTACATGTTGACATTTCTTTCAAATTTTCATGGCTGTATAGCATTGGTAAAATTACTAGGTCAATAAAATATGTAAAAATGTACAGACTTGTTGATGAACAAACTGGCCCATAAATGGCCAGACAATTAACAATGATAAAGTTTGTTCCAGTAACAAAGCCTTCCAAAGAGAGGGTGATTTGGATGCCTTTCAACAAAATAAATTCCTTTCCTCTCAGATGACATGTAAACTGATGTCATTTCTCATTCCATAAAGAAAAAAAAAAAAAGAAAGATGAAACTTGCTATGGTCTGCACTATTCCAATGATGGCATTCTTCCTCAAAGTAATCTAAAAAAAGATATTGTGAGCAAACTTGTATTTCCTCTGCCAGAAATGCATGCCTGGTCATAATGCAAGCCTTTCATATTTAGCTCTTTAGATAATGGTTTTTACAAGAACTTTCATAACATTTATTTACTGCTATAAATGATTGAACCAGCTGCTGTTGGAAGCCAGGAATCTAGTTCCTCCACAGTTGGATTTCTCACTACATTATCTCAACTTTATAAAGGTTGCACTGAAGGTAGTGTTTCCTGTCAATATTTCAAGGGGGCAGTGTGAAATGCTATGAGCATGTCGGTTTTGAATGTTTACAGTTCAGCCTGCTTGCAAAACATGTTCACCTTACTCTGTGAAGACCATGCTCTAGTTATAAATATTTCAACTCCCCAGCCCCAGTTTTTTAGGGTGTATCCACCACATTTTCCTTCCCCTTCCATCTGGCTGACTGATTCATACTCTTCTGTGAATTGTTGCAGCAGAAAAACAGGTAGAGACTGCCAAATTCTGAAGACAAGGCTTTCTATATGTTCATCTGGCTAAAATGGTAAAAATATGACTTGGGCTGATCTACTAATAAAGGTTAAACCGGGTGCTATGGTTTGGATGTTACTTGTCTCTGCAAAAACTCAGGTTGAAATTTGATCTCCAGTGTGCAGTACTGGGACGTGGGGCCTACTGGGGGGTGTTTGTGTCACGGAGATGGATCCTGTACGAGTAGATTAATGCCATCCTGCAGGGGGTGAGTCCCAGCTCTTGTGGGAATAGACTCGTTGATTAGGAGAAAGTTGTTTAAAATAATCTGGCTTCCTCAGTTTCTCTCTCTTGCCATGTGATTTCTTTGCACACAGCTCTTTCCTTTCCATTTTCTGCCATGAATTGAAGCAGCAAGAGGCCCTCACTAGACACAGCTGCCCAATCTTGTACTATTCAGCCCCAAAATCATGAGCCAAATAAACCTCTTTTCTCAATAAACTACGCAGCCTAAGGTATCCTTCTATAGCAACATGAAATAGACTAAGACACCAGGGTAGATATATTGATCATTCAGTGGAGAGAGGAGGCACTTTGCTATAATGGAATAACTGATGTTCCAGTTACACAACAGAGTCAATTGTGAGCCTGCCATGGAAGAGTTTGAACTCAAGGTGGCTCTGCTAAGCAGAGCTCTGACATGAAGTCTTGCCACTCCCTCTAGTTCCTACATGCTGAGGCATAGGGGTTCCCTTAAGTTGAACTGGTTAAACTGGATGAACCACAGCCTCCCAGAACAGTCTCTCTGGGCCATGGCCTGAGGGTGGCTCCTGCCCTGGCAGGAAGCTGTGTCCACGTGCTTGCCTTCATCAGCTCCCACTCTGTAGTGCCAGACACAGCCAGGCAGGAACAGGACATGACTATGGACAGGACAGTTGGTGCCTGACTCCGGGCCGCTCCAGAAATCCTATTTCTAAAATCTTTTCAGCTCCTAGCTGGTTGCCTACAGTGAGCTAGGATTTTAGTCCAACATTTAGGAACTTCGCTCTTGGTGGCCAGAAAATACAGAACCAGATGCTGCTGAGGAAGAAGCCATTATATGGTGGAGAAAGGTAAAAGGAATATATCTCTTAAAATAAAATTAGAACTGTTTGTTTTCTCTCATAAAGAATCTTCTTATTGCCTGAAGGAAGAATAGAGAACTTCAATAAGACAGTAGAAGAAAAGAAAACAACTGAACCATTTTACTATGAGAAAGCAGAGAAATGTCTTATTGCTAACCTTTGCTGCTCTTACAGCTAAAAACAAATTTTCTGACATCCATATGAACAGAGACACACATAATTATGGAAGATTCCTGAACACCAGAGAACCTCCAAAGAGCTTCTATTTGACTTTACAATTTAATTGTCACTTTATCTACCTATAGCTCTGCATATTTGCTGAATGGGGATAAAAAGAGAAATTGAGTAAAATTCTTGTTTTTCAAAAGGCACAGGAAAAGGGGAGAGTTATTTGCATATGGGGTAATAAGTGTTATGATAAAAGTATGTCATGGATTCTTAGGAAACAATCTGTCTTCACATCCCTAGTGCCTAGCTCAGTGCTTGACTTGCAGAAGTTGTTCGTGTTTGTTGGAAGCTGTGCTTTGGTTTCAATCTAGGTGAATTTGAGCCATTTAAGCACAGTAATTCTTTAAGAGATTTTCATTTATTCCATTTATTCATTCATTCACAGGGCAAATATTTATCAAAAGATCTGCTGAATGAAACCAGGAGTGTACACAATGAATATCAATATGAGTCTACCCTAAATTTTGCCATTTTTGCCTGGGTAGTCTAGAAAGTGGTTCACTAGCAAGTGAAGTGATATTGTGTGTAGGGATTTTTTAGTATATTGAAAAATGAGCAAAGTGAATACATTATTTGTTTGTTGTACAGAAGTTTGCTTTGTTATTTAAAAGGAGACTGTTAGAGTTCACCTCCCTAGGCCAGATGTGATTTTATTTAGGCATCTCAGTCCTCTAGAATGACTTCAGATCATTCTAGAGATTATCTCCCTTCCTTTGATTCCCACTTGGGTAGCCTCCAGAGGG
Source organism: Piliocolobus tephrosceles (assembly GCF_002776525.5). Taxonomy (NCBI): domain Eukaryota; kingdom Metazoa; phylum Chordata; class Mammalia; order Primates; family Cercopithecidae; genus Piliocolobus; species Piliocolobus tephrosceles. The sequence goes on along the minus strand of NC_045444.1, from coordinate 17,533,696 downwards.
TCTTATACCTCTGTAACCTAAGAGAAACCTTCCCTACTCATGTGAATTTCCTGTTTAACAGGATTGATTTGTGCTGACTCTGCTTCTTCATATCCATTCATTTAAAACACGTACTAGGACAAAAAGTGTAAAGAATAATATAGTAAAGGCCCAAGTACCACCACTCAGTTTAATACATAAAACATTACCAGTAAAAATGATGTTCCTGTGTATCCATCCCCAGTTGCATCCCACTTCAAATATCCAGTGATGCAAACACTACCTTAAATTTGGATTTGATCATTATCATGTCCTTACATTATTTATAGTGGGACTAAATATGTATGCATGGCTAATCATTATGTCACATTGTTTTCTACATTTTTAAACCTTATACAAGCGATATTATATAGTAAGTATTCTTCTGTAACTTGGTATCTTGGTATTTTCATTTGTAATTGTGTTGGTGACATTCATCCGTGATGATTGTGTCATATTGTATGACATTCCACAATTTATACACTCTCCTACTGATGGGCATTTAGTTTGTTTACAACTTTCTTGTTAAGGGGTTCAAGGCAGATATTAGCATTATTGTTCGGTGAAAGCAGTGACTTGTTGCTAAGAAAGTGTATGTTCCTGGATGGTTGCACAGCCTTTCCAGAGGTACATTTGAGCTCAAGTGCTTTGAGATGCACTGATGGGCTGGTCTCCTACAAAAGGGTTTCATCAGGAAGATGTTCCCATCCTGTTTTTCTCTCTTTTTATGAACCAAACAGAAGAGCCTGGTAGAATTTGGGGACAGCCAGATTGCTTTGGTATCAAGCAATCTGAAGGTAAAAGTTTGAGCTGTTTGCAGTTAATAAAATCACAAGCTGCCTAAAACCTGGAAGTTTGGAAATCCATAAAAAGTACAGCCTCTTCTCCTGGGACAATGCCCCTAATCCAGATAGTGTCATACAAGGCAATTTAGAGATCTGTACTGATTATAATTATAAGCTACTTTTTTCTTGCTTCAGATAATGTTGCTATATAATCATGTCTTCTTGTCTACGTGAGCAAGAGTTTTTAAGGGCATATACCCAGAAATAGAGTTGCTGGATTGTAGATATTAAGCCTTGTCAAATTTTTTGGGGTTGCCATTTGTTCCTCAAATTACTGAATCAGTTTATACTCCCACCAGTCATACATGAGATTTCCCATTGCTCTACAGCCTCTCCAACAATTAATATTCTCTGAATTTATTAATTTTTGCCAACCTAGTAGATGGTATAAGATGGTACCTTAGAGAGTGTTTTCATTATGATTAAGATTGATCATGCTATGTCTTATATCTGTTGGTCATTTATGTTTCCTATTTTATGAATTGCTTCTTCCTTCCTTTTAATCTCATTTTCTCTGTTGAATTATCTTTTTCATTCTAATTTGCAGACCGCTTACATTCTTGCAACAATTACATATTGCAAGTACTTCTCCCACATTGTTACTGCTGTGCTCGTTTATTATACTTTAAAATAAAACTTTTTTTTTTTTTTTTTTTTTTGAGATAGAGTCTCACTATGTTACTCACGCTGGAGTGCAGTGGTGAGATCTCAACTCAATCCAACTTCTGCCTCCTGGGTTCAAGCAATTCTCCTGCCTCAGCCTCCTGAGTAGCAGGGACTGTAGCTGCCTGCCACCACGCCCTACTAATTTTTGTATTTTTAGTAGAGATGGGGCCTCACCATGTTGGCCAAGCTGGTCTTGAACTCTTGACCTCGTGATCTGCCTGCCAAAGTGCTGGGATTACAGGTGTGAGCCACCGCGCCCAGCCAAGAAAACTTTTTAATAGTCTTTTGATTGAGAGAAGTTTAACATTTGGATGTAGTGGCATCTATAAGTGTTAAGTCTAATTTCTAAGAGTTTATGTATTCTTAATTACTGTGTGTTTTGTTTTAATTCCCTTTCCCCTTTTATTTTTGAAAAAGACTCTATTATCTTACTAACTACCTTTACAATTTTATATACATGCTTAATTTAATGACTATCGCTTCCCTGGTGAAAAATATCTTGAAATCTCTTTATTGTTGCACAATATCTTAGTTGTATCTCGTTTTGGTATTTCGCTAGTTTAGCACTGTCATATTGTTTTGTCCTGCAAATGCTTGATTAGATCTACCTGTATATTTAAAAATTTCTTTGTTTACCATTTATTTCAGACTTTCTATAGTTAATCTTTTAGTGAAAATCTATTCGTAATCAACTCTAAAATTTTTGTAAGAAAATATACCTCCTTGACTTCATTCTTGAGTGAGGATTCAGCTAGGTATGAAATTGTAAGTTATGTTTATTTTCTCATGGCTTTTGAGAGATCTGCTATCATTTGAATCTTAATTTCTTTGCAAGTGTCATTCTAACCTATATATTTTTGAAGGTGCTTTCCTTTTGGCTGATTTTAAGGTTATACATTTGTCTTTGGTGACCTGTAATATTGCTATGATATGTTTAGGTGAGGATGAGAAAAATTCAGAGAGGGGACATTTTTCTATTTCCTGAATCTAAAAATTTATGGTTTTCATCAAGGACATTTTTTGGTCAATATATTTTAAAATATTATGCCTTCTAGAACTCCCATCACATGTATGTTAAATTTTATTTTGTTTTCCTGTTCTGTTAAAACTTTTAACAATATTTTCATCTCATTGGTTCTATCTGCTACATTTTATGAACTTTTAAAAAGTATTAATTCTCTTTCATAGTCTGTCCAATTTGCTTTTTAAAACAGCCACTAAATTTTTAATTTCGGTAACTCTATTTTCATATTTCAATGATTACATTTTAATTTCCGTTAGTCCTATTTGTTTCTTTTTCAAGATTACGTCTTTATATTTATTTTCTTGGTTTTTGTTTTTTTCTTTTTTTTCTTTCTTTCTTTTTTTTTTTGAAAATACCAACATATGAAGTTCTGGAGAGTCTACTCTTGTGATTTTTATTTCTACAAACTCTTTTTCTTGGTGGCCTGTTTCCTTAGGCATACTTTTTTTTTTTCTGAGACAAAGTCTCACTCTGCTGCCCAGGCTGGAGTGCAGTGGCACGATCTGGGCTCACTGCAAGCTCCACTTCCCGGGTTCACGCCATTCTCCTGCCTCAGCCTCCGGAGTAGCTGGGACTACAGGCGCCCGCCACCACGCCTGGCTAACTTTTTGTATTTTTAGTAGAGACAGGGTTTCACCATGTTAGCCAGGATGGTCTCAATCTCCTGACCTCATGATCCGCCCGCCTTGGCCTCCCAAAGTGCTGGGATTACAGGCGTGAGCCACTGTGCCCAGCCTAAATATACTTATTTGTTAAGTATACTTTAAATATTTAAAAAATCCCATAAAATATTTGCTGTAGATCTTCTCTGGCTATTCATGCTGGGGGGTGGAGAAGCTTTGTTTTCCTAACCAGAGGTGAAACTGATACAGGTAAATCTTCATACTGTCTTCCTTTGCAGATGAGATTTTTTTTCTAAACTACTATTTGATAGAGTATCTAGTCTTTTAAAAGCCCTGGGTTTTTATGGGCATCTAAGTTCCATTCTGTACCTTGTAGAGGCTTTGTGTCCTGTTCCTGGACTGGTTCTAGGCCCTTGGAATGGAAAAATTCCATTAGAAGTTACTGACTCAGCATTTGCTTTCCTCTCTAGTTTTCTGCTTCCTTATTAATTTGTTTTGTTGGTTGGTTCTTTCGGCTACTAGGGTTTTCCCCTTCTTTGCTAGTGAGATAGGCATTTAAAAAGGATGTTTGTTGTGTTTTATCAGTTATAATGTTGGAAGCAGAAATGCTCCTATTCACTCTTTAACCAAGTTAACCAAGCCCTTGCCCTTACCACTGGTCTAAAATTGCTCTCTGGACGTTCTACTGGGGATGCTTTATTGCTAAATCCAACTGCCTCTTCTTGAGAGTTGCCTGCTTGAAAGCTCTCATTTCTTGGCAGAATTTTCTCTTTCATCACCTTCTATTCCTCCAGGTTTTTCTTAGTGTTCTTGAATGATCAGTCATTGTCAGTGTTCTTTGCTGGCTGTCTTTCCTGTGTCTTCCTCTTTGATATAAACATGCCTCTTGGACAATCAGTATACTCCTAAGCTAGTGTCCTGACCTCTAAACTCTGTAGGCTAGCTTCTGCATAATTTTCTATGGTTATCTTTATAAAAACCAACAGACCTTATGACTATTCTTGTCCTGGAAAATCTTTGATAGTTTTTTATTACCACAGTGCATAATCTTAGCATTAAAATCTCCATCATGTGGCGGTAAGTCACTCTTCCAACCTCCTCAGCTATCAAGCTCTGTGCTTTGTACCTTATGCTTCAGTCACCACACTACTGTTCATAAGCTCATAATTACTCATTAATGTCAGTTATCTAATTATTAATTAAAATATTGTGTCCATAATTCTGTTCGCTGCCTGTATATTAAAATCATAGTCTTCAAGGTTGGGCTCAGATTTGAACCTGGTAAAGGTTTGGCTCATTCCTTCCTCTAGCTGGCAGCTCACTTAGTACTTCATTCATGATTTTTAGAAAATGCAGGCATTTGGGGATTTCTGTAGTAGCTATTTTTGTATTTCTCTGTCATAAGTTTTTACATACAAACTATTTTTTTCATCTTATTACCTTGATTCTGAACACAAGACTGTATATTTGGTAGCCTTCAATAAACGCATTTATTATTTAAATAAGTTGCTTGTCTTTAGAAGTTACAAGGACACATTAGTTAGGACTTACAGTATCCTACCTGGTTTTATGAAAAAAATGAAGATCAACTTGGAAAACTTGCTAGAGCTGCATAGGCAGTATGAATCTTCATTTTCAATTTGGAAGAATATTTTTCTTAACTTTCATATTACCAAGGATTTCTGTTTCTGTGTTAGATCTTCTGGCAGACTGATGGCTGTAAGACTGCGGATTCCTAGAATCTCATGAAACAGTCTTTCCAGAAGATACTCAGCAACCTCCATGGCCTTTAAAATACATTCATTCACTTCCTCCAAATATCTGTTCTTATTCTACTTGAAAATGATGACAGTGCAAAAACTAAAATAAAGATAGGGAGCTTATTTGTTCTAATAGACTGCGTGATTATATCAGCTTTCGAGTACTTATAACCTGTAGATTCCTCTTTCCTTTTCCTCTCTCTGCACACAGTTGCCAGACTTAGAAAATAAAAATGCAGCCAGGCATGGTAGCTCACACTTGTAATCCCAGCACTTGGGGAGGCAAAGGCAGGTGGATCACCTGAGGTCAGGATTTCGAGACCAGCCTGGCTAGCATGGTGAAACCCCGTCTCTACTAAAAACACAAAAATTAGTCATGCGTGGTGACAGGTGCCCGTAGTCCCAGCTACTTGGGAGGCTGAGGCAAGAGAATCGGTTGAATCCAGGAGGGGGAGGTTACAGTGAGCCAAAGTTGCACCACTATACTCCAACCTGGGCGACAGAGTGAGACTCCGTCTAAAAAAGAAAGAAAAAAAGAAAAGAAAAATACAAGACATCCAGCAAGTTCAAATTTCAGGTGAACAATGAATCATTTTTAAATGTATGTGCCAATATTACGTGGGACATCCACGCAGAAAAAATCGTTATCTAAAATTCAAATTTAATGAGTGTCCTATATTGTACCTGGCAGTCCTATGTCAGCTCCACTGTCAGCTTCTTGTTCCTTATCATCCATAGTCATCTTCAAAGCAAACAAAATGTTTCTATATTTAGAAATGAGGATTCTGTAAAAGTGTCGTTACTTGGAAAACTTAAAGATACCCTAGCCTGCAAATTTTAAGTGTCAAGTGGAATGCAACGTAGCAACAAGATGATTACTTTTAAGGTGGGATGGTGAAGAAGTAGTTCTGTATTGAAAGATTGGTCTCAACTCTGGCAGTTTACTAGTGCAGAGTATGTTTCTGGTAATTTTTCCAATACAACTAACATATTGTGGCAGGCACATCTGGGTGACACGTATTCTGGAACTCAATAAAAAATGCCTGGGAGATATGCCTGTGTGTGTATGTGTTGAGTTAAACAGCACTTTGTTACGAGGGAGTGGGAAGGGGCTGTGAATACTGGGCTGAAACACAAACTAACTGATGGACAGTATAATCACCACCTTAGTTAGCGCCCCGGGACTCTTTTCATACTGGCAAGCTGTAAATTTAAATGGAAACCAAAAGGATAGTACACAGCCCACAGCTCTGCATTCCATTACTTCACATATGAAATATTCAGTGAGTAAGAGAGAGGCTTAACAGATAATAGCTGGAGAGGAGCTGCGCAGTGATTAAGGCAAGACTGAAGTGGCTGGTAACAATCTCAATCTAACCACGTCTAGATAAGAGTTTCTATTTGAAGGATTAAACTCGATTCTTTGCTCAGGATGAGGTAACCCACTTCTGAGTGCCGAACTGCACAATGATCTCTTATCTTAGACCTAGTGTAGTTGTTCAGAGATTATGTGATTTGGGGTAAGATGGATCTATCCGTTAGCCCCATCAATCATGCTATATTTATCTTTTAGATGCCTGCTATTTAGTATCATTGAAAGTACATGAGTTTTCTAATACAGCTAACTTGGGATCAAATCCCACTCAGCCCTATGCCCCTTGAGCAATGACATAAAATTTCTGAGCTTCAGTTTATTCATCTATAGAATGAAGCCGATACTGTCCCTCTCTCAGCATTGGGATGTAGATGCACTGGGCTTAATAGATGCAAACTGTTTGGCATTTATTAACCGCTTCATGAAGGTTACCTTCATACCTCCCTATCTGTGTGCTGTCTCCCATTCACTGTTCAGCGTGAGCCTTACTTCAGGATGCTGCATGACCTCACAAAGCCATACATTTCCTGCTGGCATTCTTGACTCTTCCGAGACACTTTCTTTTCGAGGTACCCTGCAGTTGAGGGAGCACATCTGCCCTAGGCTGGAAATAGCAGACTTTCCTCTCTCATGCCCACCCCAGTCGGCCGGCACTGCTGCCTGCAGTAATGTGTTCAGAAAGGCCAAAGGGTCGTTCTGCGTTTGGTGAGAGAGCGCTGTAGTGGATTGACAAAGGCTGCCAGTTGCTCGGGAAGCAGTTGTGGAGATATCTGTACTATGAGCTGGATACATTTCTCCTCGATCAGGCTGCAAAGTAGCCAAAGTTTGTCTTCAGAAACATTACTTTCCCTATCTGAACACATCCCCCCTCTTCCTATGCCATCTTCCCCAAGTTCACTAGTTTGCACATTCTGCGTATGTAACAGAGAAAATAAAGGATGCACACATTTGTTTCTATGCGGATTTGGGGACTCAGTCATTTCCTTCTGAGGAGTGCCCCAAAGAAAAAGGCCAGGTGCTCTGGGCCAGCCAAGCTGCCGGTGTGTCCAGATGCAAGCTGGCATGATATAAGCTTAAGGTTTGTTTATTTATTTATTTATTATTTTATCCATTATATGCAAGGGACCTAAATGGGCGAAATGGTTTCTCTGTTTCTGGAAAAGTCAAAACAGCACCAAGTTTCTTTCTCACTTTTGGCCTCTTCACAGTTGCAGGTATTTAACTTAGACCTCTATTAAGATGTAAGTTTTCCTGATAGAACCTAAGAGTGGCAGCGTGGAAGAGAATATTTGAAAAGACATTAAAGAAATAAGAAACAGACATGACATCTTGGTGAATACAAAATGTGCTTTCCTGGAGGAGATGGGCCATTTCTGATGCAGGAGCATGAGACGGCAGCACCAGGAGAGGCCCTTCACATGCCTGTGCACAATGCTGAGAGACGGCCAGCTGACAAGCCTTTACAGAGTAACACTTGTTCTGATGATCATTGTAATAATTTTCCAAAAATGTGGAAAGTCTAAAAAAGTAAATAAAGCCCTCTGACATGAAGAATTGACCCAAGTTACTTAAGATGTTGGTGCATTTTCTTCTAGTCTTTTTTCCCCCCTGCATTGATATTAAACAGATTTGCACCTAAATTATTAATCCAGGCAGCCTTGGGGCTTTCTCTTTTCTCATTTGCCCCAGGCAAAAAAGTAAGATCACCTGTTTTTCTCTTCTTTAACTTTCATTTTTAATGTCCAATTATGCTAACTTGAGTCCCCAAAAATGTAGTTGCCAGAATGCTCAGAACAGGCTCCTGCCTGCAGGGCGTACCATGTGGCTGCATCTGCTGCCACCCATGTGCCCTGTCCAGTTTGATGATTCCTCCCCTAGTCCTCCCCCTGGTGAACACTCTTGACATCACCGCTGCAGCTTGGGGGACAGGACACTGCTCATCCTTCGGCCTTCCACTCCAATTCTTGGGACAGCCCTTTTTTCATTTCCCAATGCACAGCTGAGACCAGGCTGTGGTGTGTCTGGAATAATTTACTGAAATTTAGGCAAGGCAGAAGAGAAATGTAACACAGAAAGAAACTCACAGTTGCTTCTAGAAGTGTCCGTTCTTAAAGTTCAACTTTAAGCCCAACCATCCGAAGAAATAGACATTTACCCACCCCAGGAAAGCCCAAGAGTTGCCCTCTTCAGTTTTCATTTACTGTCTCAGTGTTAACTCCTTTTCCAGAATGATTGACAGCAGGAACTTCCACTCCCTTTAGAGAATGGAAGACCGCAATGCAGGGGGTGCGCAGGGGACTAGTCTACCTGGCCGTGAGGATGGATGATTTTGCTATCTTAGTCTTAGGGAACATTTCCCAAAGTCTAAGTTACTGTAGCAAACCCAACACAGACCTTCATCTACAGATCTCCTCCAATGTCACATGAGAAGATTAGGCTTTTCTATCCAGGAGCTACACCTTTTGCAAAAAACTCGCGGAGCAACATCACATCTCTTTAAGGACAAGCAATGATTTGAAGGTACATGGCCATTTAAATCCAGGATAATAGAAGAAACATTCTCTAAAGAAAGCCATCTTTGGAGGTATAGTTTTAAAATGCAGCTGTTTTACATTTGTTAAACAGAACGTCCCAGTCAGAACCTTCTACATGTAGATTGCTTCAATGTGTTTACATATGTGCTCTTGCTTTACACTGCATAACTTAAAGAGGCCACCAGAGAAACTGCGGAAGGTCTTCCCAGAGAAAGAGTGAGACACTGTGTGCAAATTTTAAAACAGTGGTTTTTCAAGTAAGTCTTTAGGTCAGTCTCCATTTGTGGTATAACCCATACATACAATTGTATAATTGAAAATCATACTTTACATATATTTCTGTTATTTGCTTTTTAAATTTAATTTTCCATTGAGAACATTTTCTAATAGCATCAAAATATTTTGAAAACATGATTTTTCATGACTTTATGATCTTCAAATCTATAGTTGTTAATCTAATTAACCATTCCTTCTTGTTGGGCATTTAGGTTGTTTATAGCTTATTAACGTAAATGATACTAAAATGAACATCTTTGCACATATACGTTGTCCATTTTTATGATCATTTTCATAATTCAGCTTTTATTAAGAAATTATCCCAAAATATAATGGCTTAAAATAACAATTGTGCTTTCCTGGAGGAGATGGGCCATCTCTTTTTCATGATTCTGTAGGTTGGCAAAGAATCTGTTTTTCTGGTCTGCGCTGGTTCTGCTAAGGCCGGATGACCTGGGATGGCCTAACTCCCATGCCTAGGACAACAGGCAAAAACTAAGATGCCTGGCACTCCCTCCTCCTGGTCTCTCATCCTTAAGAAGTCTAGCCCAGGCATATTCCTGGTGGCAGAAGGGTCCCCAATAGCAGGAGAGGGAAAGACCCATTGCACAAGTCATTTTTTTTTAATTTCAAGTTCTGAGGTACCTATACAGTATGTGCAGCTTTGTTATGTAGGTAAACAGGAGCCATGGTGGTTTACTGTACCTATCAACCTGTCACCTAGGTGTTAAGCCCAGCACGCATTCGATATTTTTCCTTATGCTCACATAGCCACCATTCACCCAAAGCTTTCACCCAATGGCTTTCAATATGTTCACAGATACGTGTAACCATCACTGCAGTCTATTTTAGAACATTTTAATCACTTCAAGAAGAAACTCCATAGTTTTTACTTATTATCCTCTCTGTGTCCCCATGTTCCTGTATTCCATCACTAAGCAACGATGAATCTACTTTCTGTCTCTATAGATTTCCTTATTCTGGACTTTCATATGAATTTCCATTCATATAGTATGTGGTTTTTGATGACTGGCTCCTTTCACTTAGCAAACGATTTTCTTTTTAAAACAATTTTTTAAGTTTTATTTTAAGTTCTGGGGTACATGTGCAGGATGTGCAGGTTTGTTATATAGGTAAATGTGTGCCATGGTGGCTTGCTGCACCTATCAACCCATCACCTAGGTATTAACCCCCGCATGCATTAACTACTTTTCCTTATGCTCTCCCTCCTCATCTCCCACCCCCTCGACAGGCCCCAGTATGTGTTGTTCCCCTCTCTGTGTCCATCTGTTCTCATTGTTCAGTTCCCACTTGTAATAAATGAGAACATTCAGTGTTTGGTTTTCTGTTCCTGCATTAGTTTCTTAAGGATAATGGCTTCCATCTCCATCCATGTCCCTGCAAAGGACATGATCTCATTCCTTTTTATGGCTACATAATATTCCATGGTGTATATGTACCACATATTCTTTATCCATTCTATCATTTGTGGGCATTTGGGCTGATTCCATGTCTTTGCTATTGTGAATAGTGCCACATTGAACATATGTGTTCATGAATCTTTGTAATAAAATATTTATATTCCCTTGTTTGTATACCCAGTAATGGTATTGCTGAGTCAAATGGTATTTCTGGTTCTAGGTCTTTGAGGAATTGCTACACTGTCTTCCATGCTGGTCAAACTAATTTACATTCCCACCAAGAGTGTAAAAGTGTTCCTATTTCTCCACAGCTTCACTAGCATCTGTTGTTTCTTCACTTTTTAATAATCACCATTCTGACTGGTGTGCAATCATATGTCATTGGGGTTTTGATTTGCATTTCTCTAATGATCCGTGATATTGAGCTTTTTTTTCGTGTTTTCTTTTGGGACATGTCTGTTTATGTCATTTGCACTTTTTTTTTTTTTTTTTTTTTTTTTTTCTGAGACAGAGTCTGGCTCTGTTGCTCAGGCTGGAGTGCAGTGGCGGGATCTCAGCTCACTGCCAGCTCTGCCTCCCGGGTTTACGCCATTCTCCTGCCTCAGCCTCCCGAGTAGCTGGGACTACAGGCGCCCGCCACCTTGCCCGGCTAGTTTTTTGTATTTTTTAGTAGAGACGGGGTTTCACCGTGTTACCCAGGATGGTCTCGATCTCCTGACCTCGTGATCTGCCCGTCTCGGCCTCCCAAAGTGCTGGGATTACAGGCTTGCACACTTTTTAATGGGTTGTTTTTTTCCTGTAAATTTAAGTTCGTTGTAGATTCTGGATATTAGACCTTTGTCAGATGGATAGATTGCAAAAATTTTCTCCCATTCTGTAGGTTGTCTGTTCACTCTGATGATAGTTTCTTTCGCTGTGCAGGAGTTCTTTAGTTTAATTAGATCCCATTTGTCAATTTTTGCTTCTGTTGCAATTTATTTGATGTTTTCATCATGAAATCTTTGCCTGTGCCTGTGTCCTGAATGGTATTGCCTAGATTTTCTTCTAGGGTTTTTATGGTTTTGGGTTTTATGTTTAAGTTTTTAATCCATCTTGAGGTAATTTTTGTGTAAAGTGTAAGGAAGGGGTCCAGTTTCGATTTTCTGAATATGGCTACCTGGTTCTCCCAGCACAATTTACTGAATAGGGAGTCCTTTCCCCATTGCTTGATTTGTCAGGTTTGTTGAAGATCTGATGGTTGTAGATGTGTATGTAGTCTTTTTTCTGTGTTCTCTATTCTGTTCCATTAGTCTATGTGTCTGTTTTTGTACCAGTACCATGATGTTTTGGTTACTGTAGCCTTGTATAGTTTGAAGTCAGGTAGTATGATGCCCCCAGCTTCGTTCTTTTTGCTTAGAATTGTTTTGGCTACACGGGCTCTTTTTTTGGTGCTCTATGAATGTTAAAATAGTTTTTCTAATTCTGTGAAGAATGTCAATGGTAGTTTAGTGGAAATACCACTGAATTTATAAATTACTTTGGGCAGTATGGCCATTTTCATGATGTTGATTCTTTCCATCCATGAGCATGTAATGTTTTTCCAGTTGTTTATGTCTGCTCTGATCTCCTTGAGCAGTGGTTTGTAGTTATCCTCGAAGAGGTCCTTCACTTACCTTGTTAGCTATATTCCTGAATATTTTATTCTCTTTGTAGCAATTGTGAATGGGAATTCATTCATGATTTGACTTTCTGCTTGTCTGTTGTTGGTGTATAGGAATGCTTGTGATTTTTGCACATCGATTTTGTATCCTGAGACTTTGCTGAAGTTGCTTATCAGCTTAAAAAGCTTTTGGGTTGACACGATAGGGTTTTCTAGATATAGGATCATGTCATCTACAAACAGAGACAGTTTGACTTCCTCTTTTCCTATTTGAATATCCTTTATTTCTTTCTGTTGCCTGATTGCCCTGGCCAGAACTTCCATTACTATGTTGAATAGGAGTGGTGAGAGAGGGCATCCCTGTCTTGTGCTGGTTTTCAAGGGGAATGCTTACAGCTTTTGCCCAGTCAGTATGATATTGGCTGTGGGTTTGTCATAAATGGCTCTTATTCTTTTGAATGCACAAGTACTTTTTAAAGTCTCTGCTCATATCACTTTTCTCAAGTCTGGTTGGCCAAGGGAAGTACCATGGCCAAAGCCAGATTCAAAGGACAGGGGAAGTAGACTCCACTTTCTGATGGGAGAAGGGGCAAAGTCATCTTGAGGGGGGGCCTGTAGACAGGGAGGAATGATCACAGCTGCAGCCATTTTAGCATAAATCTGCTACACTTTCCTTGAATTTCTGGAATGATTGCCTCAAAGCATATAAACTTTTTGGGTGCTTTAAAAAAAGTTTCTTTTCTTTTCATTTTGAGGCAGTTTCACTCTATCTGCAGAGTGCATCTACAGAGACCATGCACCACAGGTGCACATCACCACAGCTGGCTAATTTTTGTATTTTTGTGGAGATGGGGTTTTGCCTCGTTGTCCAGCTGGTCTCAAACTCCCGGCCTCAGGTGATCCACCTGCCTCGGCCTCCCAAAGTTCTGGGATTACAGGCATGAACCAATGCGCCTGGCCTAAAAAATGTTTCTTTTTTTTTTTTTTTTCTTTTCTTCCTGAGACGGAGTCTTGCTCTGCCGCCCAGGCTGGAGTGCAATGGCCGGTTCTCAGCTCACTGCAAGCTCCGCCTCCCCGGTTTACGCCATTCTCCTGCCTCAGCCTCCCGAGTAGCTGGGACTACAGGCACCCGCCTCGTCGCCCGGCTAGTTTTTTGTATTTTTTAGTAGAGACAGGGTTTCATCGTATTAGCCAGGATGGTCTCGATCTCCTGACCTCGTGATCCACCCGTCTCGGCCTCCCAAAGTGCTGGGATTACAGGCTTGAGCCACCGCGCCCGTATTGCCAAATATTTTCCTTGCTTTTTGTTTTTAAAGATACATATATTTCAAATTTTTATGGCCAATAATTGCCTCTTAAGCTGGCTGTTGAGTCTTGGTAGCATGGACTCAGAGGACTTTGAAGGCTTCCTTACTTTCTGTATGACAAGATGTCCCAGGTCCCCCATGTGTACCTCCTACCTCACACTGGGATAGTGCATTTATCCAAGGGATCCTGGTTCCTTTTGGTGCAAACAGTTATTTAGAAAGCTCGATTTGAGTTCTACAAGAGCTTAGTAGGAGTGGGCTGTCGTTTCTTGGCCTTCTTCATTTTTCAGAGCAAAGGAATATGTGTAGTGTCTTAAAGACAAAATATGTCTTGAATTTATGTAGATTATTCTGATTCACATTAAGAACTACAGAATTGTAACTTAACCATAATGGTGTTACACCTGTATTTCCTTTTCCAATGCTAAAAAGAATGAGTTTAAAGTGACAACAACATAATTTGTTTTATTTCACAATACACATGCAATATTCTCAGAATAGCAACCATGTAATACCAACAATTGATTACTGAAAAGACTTTCAAGAGTTGTTTACTTTAGTTGTGTTATCTTAGGTCGTATTCTGCTAAGGATGTTTAGTGAAAGTTAGTTAATGAGTGGTTCCTCTCATTACAGGTTACTTTGTTTCATTTTGCTTTTAGTATTTAGGGATTCCTAATTTTGATCAATCTGTAAAGTTTTTTCTTCTTAATCTGAAACTCTTCTCTTACAGCTGTATCTCATAATTGCAATAACATTAAATCAAAAGAATATGATATATATGTGGATTCCAAAAACATAACATGTGCTGACACATGCCAGACCTCTGAATCTTGAGTCTCTAAAGCAACTGTTAGGGCAGGAAATGGTTCTACTCAAACAGCATCATAATACTGAAGAGAGTGCAAATGAATACTGCAGTAACTGTGAATACTTCTATATATGCCATGAGACATTGTGTAGCAATTGTGTTATAATTATTGCCAACTTTTTTGCTGCTATTTTGAGCCTTTTAATACTTTCAATTGTGCAGCCAAAATTCTAGTGTCTGAAAGTGTGTCCTGAACGAAAAACACCAAGGGAGGAAGCAGGATGGAGCATCACTGGTCTGCAGTGGTCTTACTCTAAGAGCCTGCAGCTCAGCGGCACATCTCCACTTGTGTATATTTTTAGGAAGGACTGGGACACTCATGGGTGGAAACTCCTTCTAAGGGATGAGACATGGGGAATAGAGGTCAGTTAAGTACCGTGGCTCAGTGGATCATGGAGAGAGCTGCTACAGAAGATTCTTTAAAAAAATTTTTTAATTTTTTAAATTACTTTTTTCAATATGTTTTTGGGGTGGTTACATGAATAAGTGCTTTAGTGGTGATTTCTGAGATTTTGGTGCACCCATCACCTGATCAGTGTACACTGTACCCAATGTGTAGTCTTTTAGCCCTCGCCATGCCCACCCTTTCCCCCAAGTCCCCAAAGTCCAATGTATCATTCTTATGCCTTTGCATCCTTAAAGCTTAGTTCCCACACATGAGTGAGAATAGATGCTGTTTGGTTTTCCACTCCTGAGTTACTTCACTTAGAATAATGGTCTCCAATTCCATCCAAGTTGCTATGAATGCCATTATTTCATTCCTTTTTATGGCTAAGTAGTATTCCATTATATATATGTGTGTGTGTGTGTGTGTGTGTGTATATATATATCACATTTTCTTTACTCGTTGATTGATGGGCATTTGGGCTGGTTCCATATTTTTGGAGTTGCAAATTGTGCTGCAGTGAACATGTGTGTGCAAGTATCTTTTTTGTATAATGGCTTCCTTTCCTCTGGGTAGATACCTAGTAGTGGGATTACTGGATCAAATGGCAGATCTACTTTCAGTTCTTTAATGAATCTCCGCACTGTTTTCCATAGTGATTTACCTGTTTACTTTCCCACCACAGTGTAAAAGTATTCCCTTTTTACCACATCCATGCCAACATCTATTATGGTTTTTTTAATGTCCATTTTTGCAGGAGTGAGATGGTATTGCATTGTGGTTTTGATTTGTATTTCCCTAATAATTAGTGATGTTGAGCATTTTTCCATATGCTTGTTGGTCATTTGCACATCTTCTTTTGAGAATTGTCTATTCATGTCTTATCCCATTTTTGAAGGGATTGTTTAATTTTTCTCTTGCTGATTTGGTTGAATTCTTTGTGGATTCTGGATATTAGTCCTTTGTCAGATGTATAAATTGTGAAGATTTTCTCCCCCTCTGAGTTGTATGTTAACAGTGCTCATTATTTCTTTTGTTGTGCAGAAGCATTTTAGTTTAATTAAGTCCCATCTATTTATTACTGTTTTTGTTGCATTTGCTTTTGGGTTCTTGGTCAGGAAGTCTTTGCTTAAGCAAATGTCTATAAGGGTTTTTCTGATGTTATCTTCTAGAGTCTTTATGGTTTCAGGTCTTAGATTTAAGTCTTTGATCCATCTTGAGTTGATTTTTGTATGAGGTAAGAGATGAGGATCCAGTTTCATTCTTCTACATTTGGCTTGCCAATTATCCAGCATCATTTGTTGAACAGTGTATCATTTTTCCACTTTATGTTTTTGTTTGCATTGTCAAAGATCAGTTGGCTGTAAGCAGTTGGCTTTATTTCTGGGTTCTCTAGCCTGTTCCATTGGTCTATGTGCCTATTTTTATACCAGTACCATGCTGTTTTGGAGACTATGGTGTTATAGTATAGTTTGAAGTCTGGTAATGTGACACCTCAGATTTGTTCTCTTTGCCTAGGCTTGCTTTGGCTATGCAGACTCTTTTTTGGTTCCACATGAATTTTAGGATTTTTTTTTCTAGTTCTATGAAGAATGATGGTGGTATTTTGATGAGAATTGCATCGAATTTGTAGATTGCTTTTGGCAGTGTGATTATTTTCACAATATTGATTCTACCCATCCATGAGCATGGAATGTGTTTCCATATGTCTGTGTCATCTATGATTTATTTCAGCAGTGTTTTGTAGTTTTCCTTGTAGAGGTCTTTCACATCCTTGGTTAGGCATATTCCTAAGTATTTTATTTTATTTTATTTGCAGCTATTGTGAAAGGGGTTGCGTTCTTGATTTGATTCTAAGCTTGGTCACTGTTGGTGTATAGCACAGCTACTTAATTGTGTACATTAATTTTGTATCCTGAAACTTTTCTGTATTTATTTACTAGTTCTTGGAGCTTTTGGGATAAGTCTTTGGAGTTTTCTAGGTATACGATCATATCATCAGCAAACAGCAACAGTTTGACTTCATCTTTACTGATTTGGATGCCCTTTATTTATTTCTCTTGTCTGATTGCTCTGGCTAAGACTATGTTGAATAAAAGTGGTGACAGTGGGCATCCTGTCTTGGTCCAGTTCTCAGGGGGAATGCTTTCAACTTTCCCCCATTCAGTGTAATGTTGGCTGTGGGTCTGTCATAGACGGCTTTTAAGGTATGTCCCTTTTATGTCAATTAAGGTATGTCCCTTCTATGCCAATTTTGCTGAAGGTTTTAATCATAAAGGATGCTGGATTTTGTCAAATGCTTTTTCTGTGTCTTTTGAGATGATCACATAATTTTTGTTTTTAATTCTATTTATGTGGTGAATCACACATTGACTTTTGTATGTTAAACCATCCCTACATTCCTGGTATGAAATTCAATTGATCATGGTGGATTATCTTTTGGATATGCTGTTGGATTTGGTTAATTATTATTTTGTTGAGGATTTTAGCATCTATGCTCATCAGGGATATGGTCTGTCGTCTTCTTTTTTTGTTATGTCCTTCCCTGGTTTTGGTATTAGGGTGATACTGGCTTCATATAATGATTTAAGGAGGATTCCCTCTTTTTCTATCTTTTGGAACAGTGTCAATAGGATTGTTAGCAATTCTTCTTTGAATGTCTGATAGAATTCAGCTGTGAATCTTTCTGGTCCAAGACTTTTTTGTTGGCAATTTTTAAATTACCATTTCAATCTTGCTGTTTGTTATTGGTCTGTTCACAGATTCTGTGTCTTCCTGGTTTAGTCTAAGAGAGTTGTATATTTCCAGGAATTTATCCATCTCCCCTAGGTTTTCTCATTTATGCAAATAGGGGTGTTCATAGTAGCCTTGAATAATCTTTTGTATTTCTGTGGCATCAGTTGTAATATCTCCTGTTTCATTTCTAATTGAGCTTATTTGGATCCTCTTTCTTCTTTTCTTGGTTAATCTTGCTAATGGTCTATCAATTTCATTTATCTTTTCAAAGAACGAGCTTTTGTTTGATTAATTTTTGTATTTGTTTTGTTTTGTTTCAATTTCATTTAGTTCTGCTCTGATCTTTGTTATTTCTTTTCTTCTGCTGGGTCTGGGTTTGGATTGTTCTTGTTTCTCCAGTTCCATGAGGTTTGACCTTAGATTGTGTATTTGTGCTCTTTCAGACTTTTTGATGTAGGCATTTAGTGCTATAAACTTTCCTTTTATCACCACTTTTGCTGTATCCCAGAAATTTTGACAGGTTGTGTCACTATTATCGTTCAGTTCAAAGAAATTTTTAACTTTAATCTTGATTTCATTGTTGACTCAATGAGCATTCAGGAGGAGATTATTTAATTTCCATGTATTTGCATGGTCTTGATGGTTTCTTTAGGAGCTGATTTTCAGTTTTATTCCACTGTAGTCTGAGAGAGTACTTGATATAATTTTGATTTTCTTAAATTTATTGAGACTTGTTTTGTGTCTATCATATGGTCTCTCTTGGAGAATATTCCATGTGCTGATGAATAGAATATATATTCTGCATTTGTTGGGTATAATGTTCTGCAAATATCTGTTAAGTCCATTTGTTCAAAGGTATAGTTTAAGTCCATTGTTTCTTTGTTGACTTTCTGTCTTGATGACCTGTCTAGTGCTGTCAGTGGAATATTAAAGTCCCCCACTATTATTGTGTTGCTGTCTGTCTTATTTCTTAGGTCTAGTAGTAATTGTCTTATAAATTTGGGCACTCCAGTGTTAGGTGCATATATATTTAGAATTGTGATGTTTTACTCTGTACTAGTCCTTTTATCATTATATAATTTCTTTCTTTGTCTTTTTCAAGTGCTGTTGCTTTAATGTTTGTTTAAATATATAAAAACAGCTGATATAAAAACAGGTATTCCTGCTCGCTTTTCTTGTCCATTTGCATGGACTATTTTTTTTCTACCCATTTACCTTAAGTTTATGTGAGTCCTTATTTGTTAGATGAGTCTCCTGAAGATAGCAGAAACTTGATTGGTGAATTCTTCTCTATTCTGCCATTCTGTATCTTTTAGGTGGAGCAATTAGGCCATTTACATCAATGTTAGTATTGAGACAGAAGACGCTATTCTATTCATTGCGCTATCTTTTGCCTGAATACCTCTTTTTTTTTTTTTCATTGTGTTATTGTTACAGAGGTCCTGTGAGATTTATGTTTTAAAGAGGTTCATTTTGGTGTATTTCAAGAGTTTGTTTCAAGATTTAGAGCTTCTTTTAGCAGTTCTTGTAGTGCCGGCTTGGTAGTAGCGAATTCCCTCAGCCTTTGTTTGTCTGGAAAAGACTGCATCTTGCCTTCATTTATGAAGCTTAGTTTCACTAAGCACAAATTTCCTGGCTGATAGTTGTATTTAAGGAGGCTAAAAGTAAGACCCGATTCCCTTCTAGCTTGTAGGGTTTCTGCTGAGAAATCTGCTATTCATACAATAGGTTTTCCTTTTTAGGTTACTTGATGCTTTTGCCTCACAGCTCTTAAGATGTTTTCCTTCGTCTTGACTTTAGAAAACCTGATGACTGTGTACCTAGATGATGATCTTTTTGCGTTGAATTTCCCAGGTGTTCTTTGAGCTTCTTGTTCTGTCTAGAACTCTAGCAAGGCCAGGGAAGTTTTCCTTGATTATTCCCTTAAAAATGTTTTTCAAATTTTTAGATTTCTCTTTTTCCTAGGGAACATCAATTATTCTTAGGTTTGGACAAAGTCCCAAGCTTCTTGGAGGCTTTGTTCACTTCTGTCCATTCTTTCTTCTTTGTCTTTGTTGGCTTGGGTTGATTTGAAAGCCTTGTCTTCAAGCTGTGAAGTTCTTTCTTCTGCTTGTTTAATCTATTGTTGAGAGTTTCCAGTGTATTTTGCATTTTTCTAAGTGTGTCCTTGATTTTCAGAAGTTGTGATTGTTTTTTATTTATGCTATATGTTTCACTGAAGAATTTTTCTTTCATATCCTATATCATGTTTTTGATTTTTTTAAGTTGAACTTGACCTTTCTCTGGTGCCTCCTTGATTAGCTTAATAATTGACCTGAATTCTTTTTCTGGCAGATCAGAAATTTTGTCTTGGTTTGGATTCATTGCTGGTGAGCTTATATGATATTTTGGGGGTGTTAAAGAATCTTGTCTTGTCATATTACCAGAATTGTTTTTCTGGTTTCTTATCATTTGTCTATACTATGTCAGAGGGAAGATCTGGGATTTGAGGGCTGCTGCTCAGATTCTTTTGTCCCACGGGGCGGTCTTGATGTGGTATTCTCCTCTTCCCCTAATGGGGCTTCCTGAGAACCAAACTGTAATGATTGATTTTGTTCTTCTGGGTCTTGCCAACCAGTGGAGTTACTGGGCCCCTGGACTGGTACTGGGGAGTGTCTGCAAAGAGTCCTGTGATGTGATCCGTCTTCAGGTCTTGCAGTCATGGATACCAACACCTGCTCCTGTGGAGGTAGCAGGACAGTGAAGTGGACTCTGTGAGGGTCTTTGGTTGTGTTTTTGTTGAGTGCACTGGCTTTGTGTCGATTGGCCTCCAGCCAGGAGGTGGCGTTTTCAAGAGCACATCAGCTGTGATCCTATAAGGAGGATGCAAACTTGCCCTAGGGACATGTGGTTCAGTATTCAGGTTTCTCAGCAGTGGGCAGGGTCATAGAGATCCCAAGACCTTATTACTTTTGTCTCTGGCTACCAGGGTAGGTAGAGAAAGACCACCAGGTGGAGGCAGGGGTAGGAGTGTCTGACCGCCGCCTCTCCTTGGGAAGTGTTTACTGTGACTGCTGTGGGGAATGGGGGTGTGATTCCCAGTCCAAAGGAGTTATATTCCCAGGGGGATTGTGACTGCCTCTGCTGAGTCACACAGGTTGCCAGGGAAGTAGGGGAAAGCTGGCAGTCACAGGCCTCATCCCACTCCTACACAGCCCAAAGTCCTACAGGCTGGTTTCACTCCCACTATGCCCCACCAACAGAACTGGGTTTATTTCCTGGCAGCCGGTGACCAGGGCTGAGAACTTGCCCCAGACTACGAGCCTCCCCATTGAGAAAGCAAGCAGGCTCACAATTTTTTGGCATCTCAGGGAGCCTGTAATGGTGACCCAGTTTCTTCAAAGGGTCTGTGGATTCTCTTGGTTTTCCTGGTATGTTCCTGTGTAGTTCTTGGAGCCAAAGTTCACAATGTGAGTCTCTACACGCTGCTCTGTCCATGCACGCAGGAGCTGCAAGCTAGTTCTGCCTCCTATCCACCATCTTAGTCCCCTGCAAATGCCCCAGAAGATTCTTTGAATGTTCTCTCCAGCGACTCATATAGGACCTGAGAGAAAGAAGGCAACACAAGGAAAAGGAGTGCTGTCTTCTAATCTCTGTTAACACTCTAAGAAGACTAGCAACTCTTGCATTACAGCTCGAGTATGATCACACGCTGCCTAAGATTGGGAAGAGCCCCATTCCCACTTCACTGAAGGGACTACTGGACCACCCCTAGAAGAGGGAAGAGAATAAAGAGGGTGACCTCAGCCTGGAACCGGTCTGCTTGTGGGCAGAGGAGGCTGTGCAGGACATTTCTCAGCGAACTTCAAGAAATGGCATAGATGCCTCTCAGCAGCAGGAGAGCTATGGTTGGTGTCAAATCCCAGCCAAAGAACTTGCTGGAAGTCTCCAACTCTGTTTCATATCTTAGACTGTTCTATTTTCAAGGTAATGTTGCTTTGAATTATACTGCTTATATTGTTTTGAATAATTGAATGGAGGTGAAAACTCTGGTGAGAGGCAGAGCTAGAAAAATACTACTTAGCCACTGTTACTGCAACCCTAATTTTAGTTTTAGCCTAAAAGTAAGCTTCGTGTTTATCCTGATGGAGGATAAACAGTCTTCATGATGAAAATCTTTCTTAATAATTGTAACAGTGGACATCGGTATAAATGTTTTCTGTTATAAAGTACCACTGCATCCATTGAACATTAGAGGAGTGGAATGGGCCCCTTTGTCATATTGTGAGCTTTCAGCCAAGGAAATAATTCTATCAAAGGCCATAGGAGTGTTTCTGGCAGAATGTCTCCATTAGACATAGGCTTTGACGTTACCATTCTATAACTTTTTTGAGTATGATTCTTGGAGAGGTAAGGAGGAAGTATATTCAGGGTTGGAATGGTAGCAGATCTGAGAGATGTCTTGGTATCTCAACTTTACTTCAGCTCTTTGGGAATGCTCCCTTAGCCCTCAGAAACTGTTTCTCCTCACTATTTGCTTTCTTAGTGCTGTAAGTTTCCTTCCTGGAAGTCTATTCTTTAGCATCCATTTCTCCTCAATGCCTGCTACTTATCAATGCTGTGTGGTAGATGTTTAATGCAAGCTCCTGGTCAAGTCAGCAAACCCTGCTTAAGAGCAATGTTTTAGAGGCTTCACATCCAGTCAGTCTGTCTTAAAGGTCAGGTTGACAAAGCAAAAGTAGTTCTTAGCATTCATTTGATCCATTTCTTCCTCATTGCCACACTATATAATATAGCAAGTGTAGGAACATAAATCTTTACATCTATTTTTTAAGCATTGTTTCCACATACCAGTGTAAACAAGGAGACAACAAGGGGAAATGGAGGCCCCCAGTTCAATGATTTACATTGATCATATAAAAGAACTTAACACCATAAAATCTAAAATGCCAACTTAGAAGTCACAATGTCTTGCATTGTTCTTCATTTGCAGTTTTAAAAGTACTTCAATATATATTATTTGGGAGACCAAACAGATTGATTGATTATATAATGAAGTACCACTCTTTCAAATGCTCTAGTAAAACACAATGCTTGTGCATTTGAGATTGAAAATCCATACTGGGATAAAGAAAGATGTTTCTTTTCAACCCAGATGCTCTCAACTGGTTCAAGTTTTTCTTTTCTCTTTGGGAATGAATCAATTGTGTCATTTGTTGTGAAACTAAATCCAGATATTTTTCTCAATGCCTATGTCTTTTTATTTCTTTTATACAGTAAGATCTTATTTCCATTATTAAGCTGGGAGCATCTCTCTAGAAGGCTTTTAGGTGTTTTCTGGTTTCAAATTTCTGTCTTATCTTTCCTATGCAATCCAAGGTCATCATTGGAGCTGTTAAACTTTTCAAGAATATGGGAAGTCTATTGTATCCTATCAATGGCAGCCAGGTTGAATGGTGAACTATTCATGAAAAGCAACTATACTCTTTCATTTGTGGGTAAAATTAACAGTACACATATGTGACCATAGAATTACATTGAAATGCCTCTTCTGATGTCTAAGAAATTTGGTTGAAATGTCAAATCTGAAATCTATGGGTCCAAAGTACATCCACATTCTACAGGGTACTGCTAGACACTTCTGTATAGGCTGTGCTCAGAGTGAAAGAATCATCTCAAAACCCTGATGGGGTTTTGATCATGTCCCATCTATAAAAGAGAAGATTAGCAACTTGAAAACAATGATTATTTGAAGGGGGTTTAATAGGGGAGAGAATGTTTTGGCTTCTCTATTTTGGAGAGAAGTGAGGGACTTCCAATGGCCTACAGGAGCCTGCAGGGAGAGGCTATTAGTTGCCACACTCCCCACCCAGCATTTTTATCTTTGGTAGAATAGTTTAGAGTAAATCTCAGACATCATGTCATTTCATGAGGGCTAAGAAGTCTTACTATCTTATTGAAGATTAAAAAATAGACCAAAAACCCCACAGGGCACATTTTAGAGAGTAGTATGCTTTGTCTCTTACTGACAGCCAAGCAAATAAGTAAAAACACAGAACCTTGGGAAATTGAGAGGCTCATGAACCTGCCATCCTAGTAGATATTACAAAAGAGAACAATAAAATGCAAAGTGAATTCTCCCCAAATGACCACCTTCTTGCTCTTGATTGCACTCTGGGTCTCACCGTGGAGGACTATGGCTGCTATAACCTTGAAGAAGGGAGAAGGAGACCAGAAATGCTTTTTGTAGATGGAGGAGGTGGCAGGCAGTTAGGGGTGGTGGTGCTGGTCTCTGAGAGATGCAACATCCCTTTTCTTGCAAGAGATCTGATGGATGCATCATATGTCACCACAGAAAAGAGAAACACTTCACCTCCTGTTCTTTAGTGAAATGCCTTTTTTTTTTTTTCAGGCGTTTACATGGAGGGGCTAGCATTTCACATTTAAATCCAAGGTCACTTCTCTGGGCAGGAGGTCACTCTCATGTTTCTAAGAACTGAAAAGAAAAAGTACAAAAACCCCCAAAAACCCTGAAAACAAAGACTCTATAGTCTTCCCTTGTCATTGAAGCACCTTCCTAATCACATGATCTCCTCTGGCCAGTGTAAGTTGTATTTTTATAAAAATCTTTATCAGTGGGCAAGAATATCTAGTAAAAGGGAGAGACTTTTAAAATATATATTTTTTTTCTTTGAAAAGTAATACAAGTTTACTGTAGAAAATGTAGATAAAAAGAAGGAAGGTAAAATAATCCATAGCTCTACCACTTGAGAACAAGAGCTGTAAACACTTTGTTGCATTTTCCTTTAATCTATTTTTAATAGAGAGAGAGAGAGAATGTTTATTAACTTTTAACCAGTGGAATAATGTTAGATAGTCTGTTTTGGAGCCTTCATTTTTCACTTGAAGTAAAGAATATTGGGGTTGCCTGGAACATTTTGGTCACTCTGTTGCACCCCCAGGTTTAGCATAGGCAGGAGGGAATATCCCTTCTTAGGCTACTAATTGTTATGTTCCATGACATTTTGGATATCAAAGAGATGCCTGGAGAATGGTTGTGGAGAACTCAGAATGATAATCATTTAGCCCTGGGTTGAGAAATTGTCTCCCCAAGCTTCTTCCTCACCCTTCCATTGTATTCCTAAAATACACTCTTCTTCCTCACCCTTCCAGTATATTCATAAAATACACACTGCCACTGTACGGATACAGCTCCAATCCATCTTCATCTTAACCCAGTTTATTGCCTCTTTTGTCTCTTTCATTAACCCTCTGGTCTACAGGGTACTTGCAGAATTGCTATTTTGCAAGAAATATGCCTCTTTTAGCCATCAGGCTATAATCCTGCACAGAAATCACCCCATTGTGTTCTTTCTTATGGTATTAAGGAGGAAAAAGATGAGCTAAGAGCAAGAACTCATATTAAGCATCTGTTCTGGATAGAAAATCGATGCGATGTATTGACAATGAGGAGGGAGGACACCCAAGAAAGCAGGAAGGGATGCTGATTTATCTTAGGATCATTTGCCCCCTATTGGGATCAAGCAGGTGTTTGAAAGTTAAAAAGTACCTCATTTCTTCAGAATGAAGCTGACCCAGGAATTTAAATTAAAATTCCTCAGGAACTACTCTGTGTGGGTGGTGCCCTCTTTTCTACTAATTGCCTTACTTATCATTGCTATTTGTTATGACTCACTCTTGACACACCCTCTCCAAGTGTTTGAGCTCTATAATTCTAGAGAAATGTTCCTAATATTTTTGATGGATGCTTATTATATCTCCACAGCTTCCTTATTCTTTATCTTGGCAAGTCTTGGGGTATAAAACTCAGAGCTGGTGGGTCAGCTATATGGAGAAACCCAAGCCATTTTTTGGAGATGATCCTGGACATGAAATTAGAAGCCTGGTTGTCTCTGGGGAGATCAAATCAATAAGACTGGCTACAAGCTCAACTTTGCTCCACTTGTGGCCCCTAGATAATAATGGGGAAGAGGTAGAGGGAAGCATCCGGTGAGAGCATGGCTTATTTAGTTAGTAGTAATGATAATAAGATCCAAAGCCTTCATAAAGGTGGCTTGCAACTACCCATTCCTAGAAGAAAAAAATGGCGGGAATTGTTCTTCTTCCACTCAGAAGTTATAAGGCACCATTAAACTCACGTGACTTTCTTAAAAACAAAACTGTGAACATATCAAGTTAAATACGACATTGTTTATTCATTCAACAGACATTTGCCATGTGTCTTCTCTGTACTATCATGGAGATATGGAGACCAACAACAAATAATGTTTTTTTCTCTAAAAGCTTCCAGTCAGTGGTAAGGACATAACGTTAAATAATTAAAAAATCCCACAAAGCAGGCTAAAATGAATACTATGTTAGAAATACACACAAACTGCTATGGTAGGGACAATGAAGTTATACAATTCTGATGCCTGGCATGTGAATAACACTTTATAATAATTGCATGAGTAGATGCCATAAGGGAAAGTATCCTTAAGGGAATATTACATTCAAACGGATCATGGAAGGAGGCACAGGATTTTGTCAGGAACTGATTAGATAGTTTGTGCAAAGACCAAGACGTGAAAATACATGAAATTTTCAAATGTTCAAGAAGTACCAATCCATTCAGTGTGGTTGGTCTGGGACCATGGAGAGCAGTAGCAGGAGAAGCATATATAGTAAAGGATCTTGATTACCATGTAGAGTTTGGTCTTTATTCTGTAGATAATGGGCAACCAATAATCTGTGGAGAAGAAAGTTATGCAATTGGACTTGGGTTTGAGGACAGTAAATCTGAGGATATTTCAGGAAGAATTGGAAAGTGAGAGAGATCATCGTCAACTGTCATATTTTACACTCGCCTCTATTATTGATTATTGAGGCTTGAACAAAACCTTTCAAGGCAGTCAGATTTGGATTGTTATCTCTATTTTACCTAAAAGAGGATAAACTTGGAGAAGGATGAGGTTTATCCAGGGAGGAATACTGACTCATGTAGAATCACTCCACAAAGCCCTGTCTCTAATCCTGGTGCTGCCAGTGACCCTTCCTTTCCTTGTCAAGAAAGGGACTGTGCTCATTATGCCTGTGTGTCTGTTTGTGAGCTCTTTGCCCTTGATTCTAAATGACTAACACCAAAGAAGTATCAGGACTGTAGTGCATACAGCTTTTGATAAAGGTGACCCAAGAAAGTAGGAAGAGATGTTGACTTCTCTTAGGATCCTTTGGCTCCTACAGGATTTAAGCAGAATGAAGAAGATTTGAGAAAGGGTCAAACATATCTCTAGAGAGGAGAGCAATTTGATCATCAGAAAAGACATGAAAAAGCTATTAAGGGGAATTTTAATAAGGATTATGTTGGTATGGCTTTATTTCCAGTTGCACCATTTTATGGACATAAAAGCCATGTTTTAAGAGTTCCATCAGATAGAATAAACAACTCTATCTTAGAAACAGATGAAATGTTAAAATCAGATTCACATTAGGTACTTCTTGAATACATAGGTTTTTTAAGAAAAAGTTTCCCAAATCACTGAATGTTGATATAGGAACAGGAATTTTCTAACAGGGTGTGAGTTAATATCAGTAAGTTGTTATTGGGTTTTATCAGTACTGGACTATCATGTTAAGAGCTGAAGCCCATAACTATGATGCAATCATTAAACTGAGTCCCAGACTCACCATACAAGAAAATATATGTGGGGATTTCCTAGTGGCAATCCTGGGTGGGATAGGAATGTCAGTGGTGATGGCAGGGTTTGAATCATACTTGTCTGAGATACATGGGCCTTCTAAGCAAGTGCTTAGAAATCTCACTGTTTTCTTTAATAAATCAAAGGATTGAGCTTTTAAAAAATTATGAGTGCTTTTTCCTTCTGTTATAACTCTGGTAGCATTAAAATACCCTTAGGCATCATCAAATAACTTTTATAATTTATAGTATCTATTATTCACAGGAGAGCTTCTTCAAAGAGTCTCTCTTCCTCAGTGTCTTTCAACTCCCACCACTTCCAAATCTTAATCCAGTGTTGTCTCAGCTTGTTTGATTTTGGCAAATATGCAGACCTAATTGATTCTAATAAGAGTCAATCTCTCTAACAGAGCAGGGATGGGTGACTGGTTAAAGTTCGTGAGCTGGATGCATAATAGACTGAAGATAAAGAAATGTAATGTTATTCCATCCAAGTGGAGACACTCTACCTGGGTCCAGTGGGGAGCTCCCATGTCTGACAGTAGGCTGGGAAGGGAGCAACAAACTCACCTGCATTATCCAGAGCCTGGTGTAAATATTTTAATGACTTGATAAGCCATTTTCTAAAAAAGTCTACCTGGAAACAACTCTTTGGCATTTGCTCTTGAGTCAGTTATTACAAAGTAAAAAGAGTTGGAAGTAATCAAGGCTTTTTATGTGGTACACATACTGATGTAATAAATTGTAAAAGCCATTAAAAAGATTGTAGATTTTGGTATATTTCAGGCTCACTTTTGGAGATTTTTTTAAAAAAAGGATTAATGATGGTCTCAGGTCCTTCATTCCCAAGCTCCCACAGCAACCTTTCTATTATCTGATATCCTGGGTGGATGAATGATTAGGCATGGGGACTTCTGAAGACCAGTGGAGCTGTACTTTGTGGCTCCTTATATCTAGTTATCCTTATTTTCTGATGGACAATATCTGGGGCAAAGCAAACAATATAGCTCCCAAGGTATCAGCACTGCTGTAGTTCCCAGCTGGGCAGATTCACACTTGTGGATTCAGTATGTAGAAAAGCTCTTAGGCCGGGCTAAAACTGTTTTTTTTTTTTTTTTTCCTGAACTCATTTCCATTTCTGCAACTAGCTTTTAGGGCAGAAATTCTCAAGCTTGGTGTGCATCAGGATCTCCTGGGAACCTTGGCAAAAGTTTGGAGGTATAGGCCCTGTCCCACTCTATGAGCCCAGTTCTCCAGCCGATTCTGATACATCCTAGAGTTTGAGAACCATTGTTTTAGAGATTTTAATAGGCATGGTCAGTTGCCAGTTCTATTCTTCAGTGTGGACCTAGGTCTTTAGAAGGCGTTGGGTATTTTAAAATTTTTCAGATGCAGTTATCACCAATATTGAGAAGTCCACATGAGCTTCCTCCTAGAACCTACAGACTAAATTCCAAAGATATTTTGATGAAAAACGATTTCAGGGGGTGTTCAGTAAGTTCTATGTGGTCAACAGGCTTCCTTGTTTAAGTAAAGTAGGAAACTCATTTGTCTACAGACTTCTTAGAATGTTTAACATGCTTATTCTTATGAATTCCTGAGATATTATCATGGGATATTTATCCAATTTATTGGGCATGCTATTATTTTTTCATAGAGCATATTTCTAGACCTCTGATGTTGCAGTTTTCTTAAGAAATTCTGCCTTCAATTTTTTTGAAGTTCTATTAGAATCTGATTCTGATTTGTTTTGATGAATATTAGCAAGGCTGAGGTGAGAACTACAGCCTTTTCCACTGTTAACTTACATAAAAATCAGCATTTTTTTCCACATTAACCTGCTGATGTAATTATGGCATATGCAAAGAGATAGTTTGCTTTAATTTTCATTTTAGTGAGTGTATTCTTTGGCATTCTTTTAGCATGTTATTATGGTTCTTTGATGCACAGAGCCTCAGAGGAGCCTCCTACCCCCCCTTTCCTCTTGATTTACCCAGGTCATTGCAGCTTGGTAAGACATGTGCTAATGTATTAGGGAATGAAATTTTAAATATGAACAAAGAGCAGGGATACGGTTGTAACACTTGGTTCTTTGGGGTTTTTTCAGGGAATAAGATGCTCACATAAGAACAAATCACATCAACAAAAGCAAAGCACTGAGCTGGGCAAACCCCAAATGCAAATTATTTATATTGATATACTCTATACATAAGAAGCGTTTACAAATTGATGAGCAGAGTGATATCCTGCATCCATTTCTAAACACAACTCTATGACTAATTCAGGGACTGTGGTTTCAAGCTCTTCTACCAAGTTAGCAGATGGATGCATCAACATCCTCCAACTCTGCTCATTCTCCCCTCTGTGCCCCTTCCCCCCACCACACGTCCCCGGTCTTCAACCCTTCAGGAGTTGTTCGGAAACCTACCCAGGGGGTCGGGGACCACAGCCTCGGTTGTCAAAATCACTTCAGGATTGAATTCAAGCTCAGTGCCCTCCCCAGACCACACAAATATCCCTACCTCCCCTTACCCGAGGCAAGGATCAAGGATTTTCACACTTAATTGCACCAGGCAGAGGATAAACTCAAATTCACAAGGACCAACCAACCAATTTAAGGCAAGCAAGGAGGCCGTTATATGAGAAGAGGGGGCAGTGGCTGAGAGAATCAGGCTTAAGATCACAAGTCCAGCTTATTTGGTGAGAACACAGTGTCTGTCTGCTAAGGAGCTTAAGCCATTGGGTAGGGATTAATCTTGCAAACAGCCCTGGGAGGTAGATAAATCTGTATTAATTAAAACTGCAAAATGTTCTCTACCTACCTAGTTTCAATCTTGAGAAAGAAAATATCTTTCCCAGAAAGGCGTGGGAAGAGGAAAGGGAAGGCTATGGCCGTTCTCATCACTGTATCTTGTAGAGCCAGCAAAAGAGATGGGGCCAGGATCAATGCTGAGTAAGGGGGCTTCTTAGACCCCTAGCCACTGCCATTCCCACATTCCTATTACCAAGGCCTGTCCAGAAGGATGACAGGGAAATACAGTGGTGGTCCCTGACACAGGTATCCCAGACCAAGCCGGTCTGAGCCCTCCTCGTGTACTGACCACTGAATGCCCACATCAGTCCTGTGCAGTAGGCTGTTACCATCAGCCCATCTTGCAGAGAGAGAAAACTGAGGCACAGAGAGGTTAACACAGTCAGGAGAGTTTGAGATTCAGTCCCAGGTTGCTATCTCCTGGGTTCACGTTCTTAGCTGCTGTAGTCTATTGTCTTGGTGATAACAAGTACAGCAAGACAAGGGGAAAGAGAATAAACAGTAGAATTCCCCCAACGTGTCCTAATTTTAATTATGTAACGTCTGACTGGGCGAGGTGGCTCAGACCTGTAATTCCAGCACTTTGGGAGGCTGAGGCGAGTGGATCACCTGAGGTCTGGAGTTGGAGACCAGCCTGACCAACATGGTGAAACCCCATCTCTACTAAAAATACAAAAATTAGCCAGGCATGGTGGCGTGTGTCTATAATGCCAGCTACTCAAGGGGCTGAGTCAGGAGAATCGCTTGAACCCAGGAGGCGGAGGTTGCAGTGAGCCAAGATTGTGCCACTGTACTCCAGCTTGGGTGACAGAGTGAGACTCTGTCTCAGAAAAACAAACAAAAAATATATAACATCCTAAAGACTCATCTTTACTTCTAAGGCCTGCCCATTCCTGCCATCAGGTATATTTGCATGTTTCTCTCCCAACTAGGACATTTCTTACCTGCGTTACCTACCTCGCACAACTCCTCCTTTCCCCAGAAAGCATTCCCAGGCACTGCAAAGAAGCAGAACCCCTGTGGTGTTTAATAGCTCCTGCCTCTGCCAGGACTCACAGCAGTAAAGGCTGCATCACACAGTATTTCCTGGCCCCTGAGAGGACCTAGTCCACGGTCACGTTGGTGGCAGACTCTCAGTAAACGACTGCCGCCTGGTTGCTAAGGGACCAGAACAAGATGCTGGAGAAACCAAGCACTGGATTAAATCCCTGATGCTGGCTGGGTACGGTGGCTCACGCCTATAATCCCAGCACTTCGGGAGGCTGAGGTGGGGGGATCACCTGAGGTTGGGAGTTCAAGACAAGCCTGACCAACGTGGAGAAACCCCACTCTACCAAAAATACAAAATTAGCCAGGAGAGGTGATGCATGCCTGTAATCCCAGCTACTGGGGAGGCTGAGGCAGGAGAATCACTTGAACCCAGGAGGCGGAGGTTGCAGTGAGCCGAGATTGTGCCATTGCACAGCCTGGGCAATGGGAACAAGACTCCATCTCACAAAAAGAAAACAAAAGAAAAGAAAAATAATCCCTGATGCCGGGCCGGGCACAGTGGCTCACGCCTGTAATCCCAGCATTTTTCGAGACCAAGGTGGGCGGATCACTTGAGGTCTGGAGTTTGAGAGCAGCCTGACCAACGTGGAAAAACCCCATCTCTCCTAAAAATATTGGTGGTGGCTGGGCCACCGAGATTAACTGGACGTGGTGGTGCATGCCTGTAATCCCAGCTACTCGGGAGGCTGAGGCTGGGAATTGCTGGAACCCGGGAGGTGGAGGTTTCAGTGAGCTGAGATCGTGCCATCACATTCCAGTTTGGGCAACGAGAGTGAAACTCCGTCTAAAAAAAAGAAAAAAAGAAAATCCCTGATTCCATCAGGGCCACTGCTCTGCTTCTGGAGACCAAACATTCTTCTGGGAGGCTCTAAGGAGGCTGCTTCTTTCTATAGTTCACCTCCTGCCTCAGCTGATTCCATGGTTTTAACTTTTTGGCTGTCAGATAAACATCAGTGATTCTCCCCCTTCATTCTCTCATCCATGTGTATGTGTGGGGGTAAGTGGGAAGAAGATGTTTCATCTGCTTCCACAGCTTATGGGGTATAAGCTAGCAGTGAAGGGCTACCCAGTGAAGAAAGCCCTTCTGCCTGTGACTACAAAGTTTGAGTCATCCTCAACTGTCATTACTCCCCACTACTTGCCCTGACATTCAGCGGAAGGCCTCTCAAAGCTGTGTTCCTCCTTCCGCTCTGCCACTGGAGTCACCAGGCCCTTTCCATCCTTTGCAGGACTGGGTAACTTTTCTCCCTTCCGCTAACCTGGGGGCTGGCAAACTGCGGCCAGCAGGCTGAAGCTGGCCCAAGGCCTGTTTCTGTAAATAACATTTGGCTGGGACACAGCCACACCCATTTGCTTATGAATTTGTCTACTGCTGCAGAGTTGAGCAGTTGTAAAACAAGACTTAGCCCAGAAAGTTGAAAGAGACACTCTGACCCTTCATGGAAAATGCTGGCACACCTCTGCTTCAGCCTCTTCTCAGAACTGTCTTCCACACCACCACTGGAGACAGCCGCATGTCGACCTCCCTCCTAATCCCCAGGGCTTTGTATCAGCCACAAAAGAAAGGACTAGCACCTTAGTCTTGCATTCAGCCTCTCTCCATCTGGCACTCAGCAGTGTCTACAGCCTCAGCTCCCCAGCCTCTTTGTCTACACCCCAGAAGTCCTCCAGGAACACCTCACTGCTCACATTCCAGAACAGGCTCCTCATTCCTCTCCTCTTTGCTGTCCCCAAATCTCCGAGGCTCAGGTCAAACGCCGCCTCCTCTGAACTCTCTACACTTGGAAGTTTTCCAATCCCACATCCCAGAATAGTCTCCCCTTTGGGTTCCCAGCAGCGTACTTAAGGCACTTCCCAGGATTTTCTTGTTGCCTAGATCGTTCTACAACAGCTTCTTCACTGGTCTCCCTCTCCCTCTCTTGTTCCTTCAAAACCTGGTCTCCAAGGAGCAGACACGTTAATATTTTAAAACATTATTTAGACACCATTACCGTTGTGCTCATCATTCTTAGGATAAAATCAAACCTACCTGGGTGTCCGGGTCTGTGATCTGAGCTCTGCCTGACCTTGCTTTCCACTCGCCACTACTTCTGCTGTACACTGACTGCACTCACCTTCTGCTCCTAAACATGCCACACTTAGGACCTTCGCATCTTAGGACTTTTGCACTTGAAAAGAATCTTTAAAAAGTTCTTCAAGGTAAGAGTTTATTTATTTATTGACGCAGAGTCCTGCTCTGTTACCTAGGCTGGAGTGCAGTGGTACAATCTCAGCTCACTGCAACCTCCGCCTCCAGGGTTCAAGCAATTCTGCAGCTTCAGCCTCCCGAGTAACTTGGGATTATAGGTGCCCGCCACCATGCCTGGCTAATTTTTGTATTTTTTAGTAGAGATGGGGTTTTACCATGTTGGCCAGGCTGGTCTCAAACTCCTGACCTCAGGTGATCCGCCTGCCTCGGCCTCCCAAAGTGCTGGGATTATAGGCATGAAATACTGCGCCCGGCCAAGGTAGAGTTTTTAAAAATTGGGTTACCAGTGTATTCCAAATGCCTAGAAGCATGCTTGGCACATTGTTGGTGCTGTGTAATTATTTGTTGAGTGAATAAATGAGTGGGTGAGTCTTCCTGTTCCTTCAATTGGGTAATAGTAGTTGAATACACGTTTCATAAATCATTCATTCTGAGGCCAGAAGGCAAGGCTGGTTGTGCTTCATTTCAAAAGACCCAATTTTTGCCTTCTGTTAGCACATCCAAAGATGGTTCTTTGCCCTGCCGTCATTCAACTCAGGTCGTTTAGCCTGCGTGAACCACAGTTGGACTCCCCTGGGAGGCTGAGGCTGAGTGGTAGAAGAAGTGGAAGGTGTCACCCTCAGGACAAGGAGCCATAAAGACTGCCAGAAAGGTGGAGGGCCCGGCCAGGTCACAGAGGAAGTATGAACTCATGTGAGAAAACAAATTTGAAGTCAGTGGTAGGAGTCAGAAACACAACAAGATGCCTATGTCTCAGAATGTGTTTCAGAACATCCCTGTAGGGACTGGAGTCTGCTTCTGGCCTGGAGACTGACTCACAGGAAAGAAGCCTCACAGGTGAGGGAGGCCTAAATCAGTGACCCCTTCCAAGCCAATGCCTTTGGTCTCTGTCCAGCCACAGGCTTGCGAGCACAAGCAGAGCCTGGGCGGGGATGGAGCCTCGCGCATCAGGGCCTGTCGGTGTGACTGCCTCAGTCAGGGGCCTGTCAGGAAGGATTCACTTGCAAAGAACTTTCTCCACTGCTTCCTAGGGATGAGACCTATTCTCATATTGAGAAAGTGCCACACATCAAGGAGGGTGCCAGCGATACCTCCTGTTAAAAGGATTTATAATGGAACTTCATTTTCCACTGATTTATAGACAACTCCTGGGCTCCCTGCTTGTAACGCAGTCAGCTCTGCTCCAGTGGGCACGTGAGCGTTTCTCAAAGGCGCCCCGATGGCTCATTGTTCGGGGCTTTGGCCTTGGAACAAAAAGGGTTTTGTGTGTTTGCTGCAGTGTTTGCCAGGACTGAATTTTTGTTTTTTTCCCTAGAGGCCAACTTCTCTCTCTTTCTTCCTGTCCCTTTCCCCTTCTCTCTCTCCCTTGTTTTGAGCTCTGGTCTTGAGACACTCAAAGAGAAATCTCTTAGGCAAATGGTTGTGGAATCAAATGCATTTCAGCTGAAGATTCTGGCCACTTGGATATGTGGAAGAGAACAACTGATTCCCTGAACTGAATTAAGTCTCTGTGACATCTGTTTATTCAACGATGTCAAACACCATGCTTCGGTTTTCTCAAGTTGGCCTTTCTGAGCACATCCTTGAATGGAGTCTCGAAGAAATTCCGCGACACAGATGAGCAGAGTGGCATTGTTTAGACCGCACAGTAGGCAAACCTGGCGACATTGAATTTCAGCCAGCCAGGGGAGCTGACAGAAGTTGGCTTCTACTCCCAGCTCTTCAGAAATCTTTTGGCATTCCCTCACCCCACCACAGGGTGTGTGACGGATTGGCTTTAAAGTTGTTGCTAGGCATTGATAAGCAGATTGGATTCTTCCCAAGGGGCACTGGGAAAGCCCCTCTCCCCTCCTGATTTCTGATTTCATGCCCTCTTGGGCTGTAGACAGGGTTCCCAGGCGGACACATGTGCAGGCGCTCCTCATGCTCTCCCGGCATCTCGCCCAGGGCCTCAGGAGGGCAAGAAGGGCTTCGCTGTGCTTCCCAGCACCTCGGGATCCCACAACCGCCACTGCCTGCCCTTCCCTCTCTCCCATCAGTCTCTTCTTTTCAGTCCACACAGTCAAGGCTGGGCATGCTTTAGGTTAGTGAAGTGTGTCTTATATGCATGATAATGTATGCGTTATCCAATTATCCAGTATGCCTGGCACTTAGAAAGGGCTCCATTAAATGCTTCTCTGCAGCCAAAAGCCAATCAGTATCCTCATGCTGCCAAGCCAGACTCCTGATTCCCCACCTCAACATTGCATGTGGGCCTTGCACTTCCCTGTGCAGTTCTGTACTTTGTACCGGTGAATGATGCAGACACCCGGCAGGAGAGCCTCTGAGTGCTCCCACTACCCCCGGAGACACCAGTACCTGATCTCTGTACTCCTCCCCTCTGGGTCCTGCAAGGACCTCACAATTATTCTCACAGTGACTTCTAGGATGTCACTGTCAACATCTCCAAGTTTTTGCCTGAGATGAAACATCTACTATCTCTTGTGCATTTGAATTGTGTCGCCAACAAAACATGTTGAAATCTTAACCTTTCAATACCTGTGACCTTATTTGGAAATAGGGCCTTTGCAGATATACTCCAGTTAAGATGAGAACATTAGGGTGAACCCTAATCCAGTGACTTGTTCTTATAAAGAGTTCTATTCCAGTGACAGTCCTTAGAAAGAGCAGGAGATCTGCAGACACACTGACACACAGGAAGAATGCTATGTGATGTCAAAGGCAGAAATTGGCATGATGCAGCTAACTAAGCTGGGGAATAGCAAGGACTACCAGCAACCAGCAGAAGCTAGGATGGAGCTGGGAGGGATTCTTCCCTTGAATCTTCAGTAGGAGGATGACGCCTTGATTTTGACTTCTGGCCCCCAGATCTATGAGATAATAAATTTCTGTTGTTTTCAGCACCCAGACTGTGGTCATTTGTAATGGAAGCCCTAGGAAACTGACATATTAGTGCTTCCTACCTTTCACCCTAGCCAGAATCCTGTCTACCTGGCACAATGTACAGGCCACCTATTTTGGGACTCCCCATCTCCTCTGCCTTGGAAGAGCCTACATGGTATTCATAAGAAAGGAATCTGGTTCTGTGCAGCGTAAAGCAACTGGGCCCCTGTTGTCAAGGAAAAGGCCTCTTTCATTGAGCTCCATTTCCTGTCCATCATTGGGCTTGGGAGTTATAAAAACCACAGGGCTAATGTCAAGCTGTGAGTTTTTGGGAAACTTAGCCTTTTGAATTAGAGGAGAATAAAAGGATCAGTCTCAGAGTTGTGTGGTCCAGCCAGTTCCTCAATTTAAGGTACCGTACAGGATTTTGGAGACAAGGCCTAAACTTGGCAGGAAGAGGATTGAGTTTTCCCCAGGATCTTCAGAGCATGACTGCCCGTGAGCCTGCAGTGTGTTAAGTGAATGGCTGAAGAGGAGGGATTTCAGGCCTAGAAACTCATATCATTTATGTGGCACCAGTCATTGCTCATGTGCTTTGCAAATATTAACTCATTTAATCCTCACAACAACCTGATGAACGAGGCACTCTTATAATGAGGATAACCTCATTATAGAGATGAGGAAATTAGGCATAGAGAGATTCAATAACTCACTTGAGGATAACCAGCATGTAAGTGATAGAGCAGACATTCCAAATTTACAATGTCTGGCTCCCAAGTTTGTGCTCTTAGTCACACTACATGGAGCGCTGTCTCTCCCAGTGTATCCAGGTGGATATTCATACCCATGCCAGTTTTTATGCCATTGGGCCCAGAGCTTCCTTGCTTATGGGCATTCTGTGGCAGCTCCAGAGATGAGAACATCGCAGAATGGACAGGCTGGGAGGAGAGGTGGGTTCTCACCACACTCAGAAAGAACCTGATTGTGCATCCACTGTCTGAGGTTAGGGTGAGAGGATTGACCTCAGCTGTCCACACTAAGCCAGAGGCATGAGAGGAGGTCTGGGGCAGAGACAGCAGCAGTCTCTCGTTTTTTTTTTTTGTTTGTTTTTTTGTTTTGACACAGAGTTTCGCTCTGTCGCCCAGGCTGGAGTGCAGTGGCGCAATCTCAGCTCACTGCAACCTCTACCTCCCGGGTTCAGGTGAATCTCCTGTCTCAGCCTCCCGAGTAGCTGGGACTACAGGCGCCCGCCACCACACCCAGCTAATTTTTTGTGTTTTTAGTAGAGACAGGGTTTCACCGTGTTAGCCAGGATGGTCTTGGTCTCCTGACCATTTGATCCACCCGCCTCAGCCTCCCAAAGTGCTGGGATTACAGGCATGAGCCACCGCACCCAGCCAGCAGTCTCCTCTTTTAGGCCAGTGGCTATCTAACTTAGGCAGTCATCAGGATCACCTGCAGGGCTTGTGAAACTACAGACTGCTGGCTCCATCCCCAGAGTCTCTGATTCAGTAGGTCTGGGGTACAGCCTTCACAGCTGTCCAGGTGACGCTGGTGCAGTTGGTCTGAGGACTTCCTTGAGAGATGCACTGTTTCACCCCAGTTCCCACTCTGCTTTGCTGGACTCTGTGGCTCCACTCCACAGATCATCACAGATGCCACAGACTGGGATATCTGACAGGGTTTTTCCCAAGTATGCTACTGGCAATTTGATTAGGAGAGCAAATTGCAAGCTGCAATTTTTTTTTGTGCAAATGGGGGAACTGAAAAGCTTTTACAGTGTTAGTCCATGGAATTTGTCAGTAGATCTCCATCTCTCCTGCAGCAACTAAGAGGAAAGCGGTGTCTGTTTTGCATGAAAAATAGAGGATAAACCTCCTGCAGAGAAGGAAGAATTCTCACTGGTCTGAGATGATTCAGGTCTAATTCTCTCTTGAGACAGAGAGACTGGCGAGGTTCCTCCTGCGTGTATCTCCAGTCCCTAAAGTCTGTGATTATATAAGCCATGTGTTTATTTTATTTTTCATAATAGCTTCAGGTGGTACCACGGCTTTCTTCACCTCCACCTTCTTATTCCATAGTCTTCCCACAACCCGTGTCTGAAGGAGAACTTATTATTTTCATTCCACTCCTGAACCTGCTTCCGCTGGATTCTCTCAGTTAATAACATTCTGTTCACTCATTCATGCTGGGAACCTGGGGGTCATCCTCCACTCTTCCCTCTACTGTATCCCTCGCATCCAGTGATCACAGTTTCTGGAATCTGATTCTCCCCCCATTTTCCATTCTGACACTTGGGATTGTGTCTCTGTCATGTCTCACCTGGGCCATTGCTGTTCCTTCCTTTGTGGTGCCTCTACCTTCAGTGTTGCACCTTCATCCTTATCACTGCTCCCAGAATGATCCATCTAAAAATAGAGGCTGGCAAGCAAAGGTCTGTGCCAAAGCCAGCATACAACCTGTTTTTCAGAGCTTGTTCGGAGGTTCCAGCAGAGGAGCGCAGCTACTCATATACCCTTGACCAAAGACTGGTCCTCCTCTGTTGGAGATGGTGGTCCTCTT
This sequence comes from Piliocolobus tephrosceles, assembly GCF_002776525.5. NCBI lineage: Eukaryota > Metazoa > Chordata > Mammalia > Primates > Cercopithecidae > Piliocolobus > Piliocolobus tephrosceles. Next base: position 17,494,986 of record NC_045444.1, on the reverse strand, counting down.
CGACCAAGCACGCAGCTTTGGGAGGGACTCACATGGAGCCACGAAGGAGGAAGAGGACACCTGACTAGCCAGCCAGATCAGCCAAATCAACCCTGGCTATCAATGAGATGACAGATGTTGCAGCCAGATCGCCCTCACAGCTATGTTTTTATAGAGCCCACAAGCTAAGAATGGTTTGTATATTTTTTTAAAGAAGAATTTTAGTTTTAATTTGTATGGGTACGTAATAGGTTTATCTATGTATGATGTGTTAATACAGGGATGCAATGCATAATAATCACATTATGGAGAATGGGTTTATACATTTTTAAATGATATTTTTAATTCAAAAGGACAGTATTTTGTGACATGAAAATTATGTACAACTCACATTTCAGTGTCTGTAGACAAAGAGTCACTGGAACACAGCCATGCTCGTTTGTTTACCTATCGTGTGTGGCTGGTTCCAGGCTACTCCCAGAGCTGGATATTTCAACAGAGACCGTATGGCCCACAAAGCCTGAAATATTTACCATCTAGCCCTTTACAGAAACAGTTTGGTAACCTTGATCTATAAAGCAAACCTCAACAAGTCATTCTTCTGCTCGAAACCCTCCCAGGGTACTTCAGAGAGCCCAGAGGAAAACCCAGGCTTTGTAGCATGCCCCACCAAGACCCCTGAGATCTGCCCCCTGCCTGTCTCTTCTGCCTCACCTCCCTCAGTTCCCTGCTTTGCCATCTTAAATGCCTTCAAGAAACAGGCTGGCAGTGAAGAAAAAGAAAAAAAGGCAGAGGAAGAGAGGAAAAGGAGACGAGAAGAAGAGGAGGTGGGGAGGAGGAGAAAGACAAAGAAGAAGACGAAGAGGAGGAGGAGGGAGGGGGAGAAGGAGGGAGGAGAAGGAGAGGTGAAGATAACAGAGTAGTGCTGGGCCCCCTGGTGAACTGGGTTATATACACCCCGCCTAAATAGTCATTAAAATAGAACAAAACAATACAAAACAAAAGTGATATCAACCACAAGGCATCAATACGCGTAATACTGTCCCTTGTCTCTTGGCTTGTGACCTTGCTTAGCCTGGGATGCCCTTTCTTGCTACTGTATTTGTTCCACTCCTGCTCTTCCCCCAGGAGTCCTTTCATGGCCGTCTCCACTAGAAAGTTGTGTTAAGTGACCCCTGGGAATCCACAGTTGTTTCTTTCACATCTTGAATTCCATGATCTTTCAGGTATTTCTTTAGTCATTGGTTTCTTCCATGAGACCCTTGGCTGCCTGAGGGTGGGAGGTTGTCTCATTTAACTTACAACACTCAGTGTGTGTTTGTTGAATGAATGAATGAATGTATCAGTGAGGAAATGAATAACTCAGCCACTCAGCGGTGTCCTGTGGTCCTCATATAGCGATGAAGCGATGTAACATACCCGTATCCTTTTGGTGTCTTAAAGTAACTATATTGTTTTTCACTCCTTTTAAACTTTATCAAAGTTTCTTTTAGAATTTGTGTATCTTGTTCTCTCTTGACAAAACCCTACAAGAAAAGGCAGTTAAGAGGAATTACCTCTCTCTTGTAGATGAGGAAACAGGGGTAGCAGAAAATAGTTTAATGACATAAGAGCAATCAGGGCACTAGAAACCCATTCTTTTTACATGGAACCTCCTGGCTCTTTCAGTTCAATGTCATGTCACCAGAAATGTGTTGCATACCTATTTAGTGTCAGACACTCTGTTGGGCCTGAAGATCCCAGAATGAACAAATCACAGTCTGACTCCAGGAGGTTATGGTTAACGTGGGACGCTAGCATGATGGGCTTTGTATCCTCATGGTGGCATGTCAGGGAGTGCCAAGAAAAGAGATGATAGGGCCTGACCCCAGGGCAAGAGAGAGTGAGAGTGAGAGAAAGAGGCTGAGAAGAGGCAGAGATTTTCTCATTAGGTTTCCTCCCAGCCAATGAAGTCGAGAGTCAGCTGTGGTGGAGACTCCACCACAGCACACTGTGGTGGAGATGGTAACCCAGCCACCTAACCATCAAGCCATCCTGCCTGAGAGTCTCACGGCTGCAATGATGGTGTCTGCTGAATTCGTCACGTTCATTGACTCGTCAAAGAAGGATGGGCTCCACACAAAGTGATGGTACCACCATGCAAAAGGAGATTTTGGAGGAAGAAAAACAATGTTACTAATTGGAGTTGTAGAAGATTTGGGTGGGAAGAAAGTACAGCATGTATTTATCACCGTATCTCTCTAAGAGGCTCCAGCTGGGCCTGGTCTCCAGGTTGGGCTCTTCGGAGGGGACCTGCCTAGAAGGTCTGTGGATACTCCTGGCACTTGCACAGGGGACCGTAACTCAGAAGTTTACCTAATATGGAAATGAGGACTGCACCCTGTATGCACGTTATGACATTAATTCTCACATCATCCTGAAAGAAGTTCTATCCTCTGTTTCACAGAAGAGGAAACAGAGGCTGGAAGAGAAGAATTCTCCATAATCACATAATGTGATTATTATGCATTGCATGCCTGTATGAAAGCATCATACATAGATAAACCCATTATGTACTCATACAAATTAAAAGTAACCTGGGCAAGATTGCTAAGTGGCCGACTGAACTAGATGGCTCTCTGCCACCCCACAGCACCCAAACATTAGTCTGTCAAGTGGTTTTCCCCAGCCTTTGGCAAAAAGAGAATAAAAAATAACACAGAGTTTAAAAAATAATAAAATTGTAAGTATTCATTTTAAACTATCGAAACCTATTTTAAGATTTTTACCATTTATTATTTGGCATCAAAATATTCTTTTGTGTGTGTGCAGTAATGGTAACAGAAGACACCATTGGTCCAAGGGTGCATGCTGGCTTTTTGTTTTAATTTTGTCAGAAAATTTCAAGCTCTAGAGCCCCTTATCTGTAGTACACAATTGATTAGGGTATCTTCTTCCTTTTTTGTGTGAAGATGCCATATCTATGTGTATGTATGCATACAAATGCGTATACAATTCTGTGTGATATCAGATAGTGTACGTCATCTATCTGTGGATAAATGTGCAAACATGAACAAATTTTAAAGAAGTAGTTCTGGGTTCCTCTTGTGAATTCTGCATCAGCTTTGTTAGGAGATAGTCTACTTAAAATTACAGTAGTAGTGACTGTTTATTTTGTAAACACTGTGAACTATTGGATCTTCCTCAGGAAGGACAATCCAGGGATGCTCATGGTTCTCAGGTGCTATTGAAACTGGATTGTAACAGGACTGACAGCCACTTTCTGCTTCAAAGATAACTTTGTTTTCTGATATCTGGGCTGAGGATGAGAACAAGCATTAACTCAGATTAATCCCCGTCTAGCCCCTGTTGAAGCTGAGCATGTTCATAACACTAGAATTTATAATTCCTAAATGTTTGCATTTCAGACAAAATAGAAAAATGAAAACCCTTTTCATCAAAACCTGAGCAGGAATGTTATACTGGTTTAAAACACACAAATGCTGTCCTTTCATATAAGGCAAAAGTGTAGGCAAAGTGTGTTCTGAAGAAGAATCAAAGATGTCTTTTATAAAATTAAATGGATATTAATCTATTTCTGTATTTGTGTCTTCATGACATCAGCTGAATGGCTGAAATTGGAGACTTTAATCAGCAGCTTGCTCTTCATGAAATCAAATTGTCGTTGGTATCCTAATAACTGGTTCCCACCGGTGTGAGAATGCAGGCAAAGTCTAAGGTATAGATGAAGTCAAGAAATTGTTTTCCAGTTCCTTGCTAGCAATTCATGATTTTAATGGGGAAATGCAGAAAGGGTCAATGAATATCACAACAAGAAAGGAATTTGGAAAGGAGAGAGATGCTTGTGAAGGTACAAGTCTTACCTGGCATTAGGTGTTATATAAATAAATAAATGCTTAAACACATAAACAACTTTTATTTTGCCTGAGGCTGACCTGGATCTCATTCTCTGATTAGAGTGACATAGTTTGTAAGCAAAAGAGCCTGGTTTGCACAATCAAGAGACTTGGATTTGAAAGCACCTGAACTTTCATCAGCAAGGAGCTGGTTAAGTAAATTAGGGTGCCCTGTTTGGGAGAATTCTATGCAGATAATATGTCTTGAAAATAGTATAAGGTGTATTGTCAAATGAAAAATGTTTCATACGTGTGTGTGTGTGTGTGTGTGTGTGTGTGTGTGTGTGTGTGTGTGTG